>NW_015567120.1:0-211 GCF_001515605.1 Sinocyclocheilus anshuiensis | reverse complement strand
GACCATGCTACAGAACCCAGGAGAGAAGCCCTCCAGTTATTTACAGTTGTTGAGCACAACTGTAAGGAGAGGCGGCATTTCTGAGAGTGAGCAAAATCGTTGTCTTGTAAGGCAATTTTGCCGTGGATGTTGGGATAATGGATTAATTGCTAGCCTACAGCTAGAGAAGAAAAAAACCAACCCACCTTCCTTTGCAGAGTTGGTAGTATCC
>NW_015567119.1:0-211 GCF_001515605.1 Sinocyclocheilus anshuiensis | reverse complement strand
GGTCCTAGTTTTCTCTGGAAGCCGAGTGATATACAGTTCCCCACAAGTGATTTGACTTTGATGATGACCCAGAAGTAAAAAAAAGAGTTAAAGGTAAATGCTGTGGTCTTGCAGAATGGACAAAATGCCACAAGTCAACTTCTCCATTACTTCTCAGAATGGAAATGTCTGAAAGTTGCAGTTGCCTGGGTTTTGAAACTGCGGAAACTTC
>NW_015567118.1:0-211 GCF_001515605.1 Sinocyclocheilus anshuiensis | reverse complement strand
GTGAATATTTTGGGAAGCGCGCTCAAAAATGGCCTTATATTTAACTGACTTTAAACAGAGACACTAGAAACTGTTTGAACATCCAAACAAATGACACTCCATCTGTAATCATTAATACGGTTATTTCCATTTTCCCACTTTACCCTAAACAATTACCAGACGCACGAGTGGTCAGAAACAGTCCTCAGCTAAACGTGAGGCACGATGAGAC
>NW_015567117.1:0-211 GCF_001515605.1 Sinocyclocheilus anshuiensis | reverse complement strand
CATGTACTCTCTCACAGCAGTATGTATTTTCTGATGTACTTTTAATTGTTTTTGACATGAAAAACTCTTTCCACACAAAGAACATGAATGAGGTTTCTCCTTTGTATGAACTCTCAGGTGTTTCTTCAGGACTGAAACCCACAAAAATGTTTTGCTGCATTGAGAAATCCCTTAAGATGGCGGCGCGTTCACACGCTGCGGCTTCTCTCTC
>NW_015567116.1:0-211 GCF_001515605.1 Sinocyclocheilus anshuiensis | reverse complement strand
TTAAAAACTGTTGCTTTAATTATCTTAAACAAAACTGAAAATCATGAAGAAGACATTTGTCTCAAAATATATGCATTAATTTTTAGCGATTCTAATTTGCTACTTACATCTACAACATTTTAAAAAAACATAAAATATTAGATCAAGTAAGCACAAAATCAACTTCGTGCTGCTGCGCGCGATCGCGTCAAGGATCAGACAAATATACACG
>NW_015567115.1:0-211 GCF_001515605.1 Sinocyclocheilus anshuiensis | reverse complement strand
GCAGGCCTCAGAATCTAATTCTGTGCTAGTGTAGCACCGTGGTATGGCAATATTATTTATGTACTGCAGTTCCTCTTCCCATTTGTGCCAGGCTTGCGAGAGTTCACTTGGTAGCAATGGGTCGTCCCACTCACGTTTTTTATCCCACAGCCTTTGAATCAGTACCTTAGCTCTTGTTGTGTAGGGGATAATATAACCCAGTGGGTCGTAC
>NW_015567114.1:0-211 GCF_001515605.1 Sinocyclocheilus anshuiensis | reverse complement strand
GTGTGTGTGCATGTTTTTACCTATTGTTTATCAATAAAGTGCTTTTATTTAATCAACATGTCCCAAATGTTTGTTTTCTTTCCCTAATGTTCATGCATATTCTATGTTAGTCTGTATTGTTGTCCATTACATAATTTACATGAATGGCCTATACAATATTAGCCTGTATGACATATTTTGATCCATCTTAATATATGCATATGTACTATAT
>NW_015567113.1:0-211 GCF_001515605.1 Sinocyclocheilus anshuiensis | reverse complement strand
GGGAGGAGGAGGAGTGATAGGCGCGGAATCCGGGCTTTCCACCGAGGTGGAGCAGACAGGGAGGTCCTTCCGGGCGGAGATCGGTCTAGGTAAATCCCGGAGACATTCCTGCTTGCACTCCCCACTCCACGTGAGTATTTCTCCAGACTTCCACGCGATGGTGGGCTGATGCTTGGCGAGCCAGGGGCGTCCCAGGACGATGTCCACGACG
>NW_015567112.1:0-211 GCF_001515605.1 Sinocyclocheilus anshuiensis | reverse complement strand
CAAAAGGACGTCACCCAAACGTCATCTCAGCGACCAATCCAAAAGTTCCGGGATTCCCTCAGCAGCCATCCAGGAAGCCTGTGTCAGCCACGAGGAACAACTCAGCTTTTCAGGTTTCAGCAAAACGCAAGTACAATCAAATCTTACAGCTGCTGAAATTGGTGCTGAACTGGTGAATTGAGTTAAGCAGTAAGGATAAGAAAATGTCTGC
>NW_015567111.1:0-211 GCF_001515605.1 Sinocyclocheilus anshuiensis | reverse complement strand
ATGTTGTTGCATTGACCTTCAAACGTGTTTCAACAACGCTACCAAACCTCCGTAAGGAGGTTCAGCCGTCAGTCTCTACCTCCACTCTTTTAACAGAGGATTTTAAAGCTGAAGCCTCAGGTGATGAACTTGAGGGCCCGAATCAAGGGCCTCCGGTTGACTTAATCGTCACTGATGTGAGCAGGAATAGTTTGATGCTGTCTTGGTTGGC
>NW_015567110.1:0-211 GCF_001515605.1 Sinocyclocheilus anshuiensis | reverse complement strand
TCTGTCTATCCATCTATCCGTCTGTCCATCCGTCTGTCTGTCTAGTAAATTGTCTATCTATCTATCTATCTATCTTAGTTGTGATATAGTGTCTCGGTCTACATTAAATTCACACCGGTGTTTTAAGATGCCAAACAATTATTACAATAATATAATAATAACAATTTATTTAATGATTTCTATGACAGTAATAGCCATATATTGTAAAACA
>NW_015567109.1:0-211 GCF_001515605.1 Sinocyclocheilus anshuiensis | reverse complement strand
GTTAAAAGCGCTATGTGACGCAATCTGTGCGGTTAAAAGCGCTATATGACACAATCTGTTAGGGCTGGGAAAATAAATTGATGCATCGAGAAATGATTCAGCATCGATTCTGAGATTTCCCGAATGCTTCGCGATTCTTTCTCGAGTCGATTCTGAGCTTAGTTTGGAACAGCAGATGGTGCTGCATGCTTTAGAAACAGCCGTACTCTGC
>NW_015567108.1:0-211 GCF_001515605.1 Sinocyclocheilus anshuiensis | reverse complement strand
CTCCAACCAATCTTTCTTATCTCGCCTACAGCTCTGTTTCACAGCCCAGTCAAGGTCAGCATATGCACGTGATGCCGTTTTCTTATCCTCAACCTCTAGAGCTTGATCCCGCTTCATTTTGGCCTTCTTCCTTAGGTCAATCAGGGCCCATGATCTATCCTGAATACATTCTTCCTTCCGCCTTCCTCTCCTTTGGCCAATCACTTCTTGC
>NW_015567107.1:0-211 GCF_001515605.1 Sinocyclocheilus anshuiensis | reverse complement strand
GCAACCATGGGGCTCTGTGGAGGTAGAGATGAGTGCCTATGTGTTGCTGGCGCTGCTCTCAGGACCCACACTCCCTGGATTTGGACTGAACTACTCTGCTGGCATAGTGCACTGGTTAACCAAGAAGCAGAACGCGTATGGAGGCTTCTCCTCTACACAGGTGTTATTTATCTCATGCAGCTTTTTTTAGACCCCTTTCTGTCTTTATAAT
>NW_015567106.1:0-211 GCF_001515605.1 Sinocyclocheilus anshuiensis | reverse complement strand
GTTTCCCCCGAGGCGGCGGCGTCCGCTCACGGTTTCCCCGAGGCGGCGGCGTCCGCTCAGAAAGCTCCAGAAGTGGCGGTGTCCGCTCATGTTTCCCCCGGGGCGGCGGTGCCTGCTCATGGTTCCCCCGAGGCGGCGGTGCCCGCTCACAGTTTCCCCGAGGCGACGGTGCCCCCGGAGGCGGCAGACGAAGCTGCAGTGCTACCCTCTC
>NW_015567105.1:0-211 GCF_001515605.1 Sinocyclocheilus anshuiensis | reverse complement strand
GTCAGAAAGACATGTTCGGTTTTAATGTTACTTTAAGTTGGGGTAAAATGAAATGAATGCCAAAACTCTGAATTTTGTTCGCATACCCCCTCCATCACCTCATGTACCCCCAGGTGTATGCTTACCCCAGTTTGAGAACCACTGATTTAGGGAAATAGTTGCTCTCAGGCAATAACGGTGAAGCATTACCTCAAAAGGAAGTTGTTGAAGT
>NW_015567104.1:0-211 GCF_001515605.1 Sinocyclocheilus anshuiensis | reverse complement strand
GCGCACATCAACCCGATCACTTTATTTAGCGTTTATGTAAACACTACATTCAGATTCATCAATCGGAATGAATTCGGTCCGACTGAACCAAAAATTGTGCATGTAAACGTAGCCACTGAAGAGCCACAAAATGGCATTTATTGTTTGAATTTCTTTAAAAATGACCAAATTTGAAAGCTGAGAGTCCTGAGACCTTGTTTCATAGCAGAAG
>NW_015567103.1:0-211 GCF_001515605.1 Sinocyclocheilus anshuiensis | reverse complement strand
GCAAAACCATGGTTAATTTGTGGTTACCATGGTTTAACTACAGTAGCCATGGTTTTTTGGTTTTATTTGTAGTAAAACATGGTTGTTTTTCGTAAGGGCTTATATGGCTGGTTTTGTGGTCCAGGGTCACATTTAAAGCCACAGCAGTTAAATTTAATTCCATTTCAATTCTACTTCCACATTTTAATTGCAATTCTGTTTGCAGCTACAT
>NW_015567102.1:0-211 GCF_001515605.1 Sinocyclocheilus anshuiensis | reverse complement strand
GCTGGCGGGTTTTTGGCAAACTGGAGTCACTCTACTGCTTCGGATGAGTGTACTTTTGTTGTTGACGCTGGGAACTCCTGGTTGTCGGCCTGCTGCGAGCCCTCTCACCCCTCGATCCATCATCTGCTGGACTGACTGTGAGGTGAGCTAACACTCTTCTTACCAATCTCTCTACTGGCTTACTGTCTGGTCGGGTAGCTTTCCTCTCCGT
>NW_015567101.1:0-211 GCF_001515605.1 Sinocyclocheilus anshuiensis | reverse complement strand
GTCCCTAAGAAGGATGGTGGCTGGCGTTTCTGCATTGACTTCAGATGCCTAAATGAGGTACTGTCAAGGACTCTTACCCGGTTCCGCAGGTTGATGAGTCACTGGATCGGATCGCTGGGTCCAGGTGGTTCTCTTCGCTAGATCTGCGTAGCGGGTATTGGCAGGTCCCCCTCAGTGCTGACGCAAGACCGAAGACTGCCTTCACGACAGG
>NW_015567100.1:0-211 GCF_001515605.1 Sinocyclocheilus anshuiensis | reverse complement strand
CAGTCTTATGCACACCCCTTCAAGTAAAGTGTTACCTTATATATTTTATTTAATAATTTCTGAAAGATCATGTGACACTGAAGGCTGGAGTAATGGCTGCTGAAATTTCAGCTTTGCCATCACAAGAATAAATTACATTTTAAAATACATCAAAATAGAATAAATTATTTCAATTAGGGCTGCACGATTAATCGCATGCGATATTTAACGC
>NW_015567099.1:0-211 GCF_001515605.1 Sinocyclocheilus anshuiensis | reverse complement strand
GCGGTTAGTGGGTGTGGTTTGAGTGGGACCGGACGTAAACATTCTAAGTGTTGACAGCAGCGTGTGAGGATGTATCAGCGTAAGATGGTCAGGTCTTTTTATTTTGTTTAACTTTTCTGTCAGTAACAAGGTCTAGCTTTTTAAAATTGTAGCTAAATGGTAGAGCACAACATAGATTTTGACAAGTATCTTATGCTGGTGTTTTAACGAC
>NW_015567098.1:0-211 GCF_001515605.1 Sinocyclocheilus anshuiensis | reverse complement strand
ACTTTTTCAGACAAACCTGCCCCTAAGTGGCATGTAAAAAATAACGTTAGATGTTGATTTAAAGGGATAGTTCACCCAAGAATGAAAATGTCCCCATGTTTTACTCACCCTCGAGGTAGGTGTATATGACTTTCTTCTTTCAGATGAATGCAATCAGAATTATATAAAAAAATGTCCTGGCTCTCCCAAGCTTTATAATGGCAGTGAATGG
>NW_015567097.1:0-211 GCF_001515605.1 Sinocyclocheilus anshuiensis | reverse complement strand
GTGTCAGTGTCAGTGTCAGTGTCAGTGTGAGTCTGTGTCTGTGAGTGTGAGTGTGAGTCAGTGTCAGTGTGAGTGTGAGTGAGTGTCAGTGTGAGTGTCAGTGTCTGTCAGTCAGTGTGAGTTTGTGTCTGTGAGTGTGAGTGTCAGTGTCAGTGTCAGTGTGTGTCTGTGTCTGTGAGTGTGTGTCAGTGTGAGTGTGAGTGTGAGTGTC
>NW_015567096.1:0-211 GCF_001515605.1 Sinocyclocheilus anshuiensis | reverse complement strand
GATATTTGGGTAGAAAAGTGAGAAGCCTGTCAGGCAAACATGCTTGAAAAACTGATTCAAATATTATAAATTATATAGGAAGTTGGGTCACCTTTAGAAAGTGCCACTAGAGTGCATCTTCCAGCAGCTAAGACGGGGGTCAGGTCAGAGTTTGGATATGCGCTTGCAATATTGCCACCCAATGTCTACATATGTTAACAAACATAAAAAA
>NW_015567095.1:0-211 GCF_001515605.1 Sinocyclocheilus anshuiensis | reverse complement strand
GCATTAAGTGACGATAAACATCGACTTTATGCACTTTGTGCGAACGGTGGGCTTTACTGCACCCCTTTACCACCACAGCTCAGGTAGTAATATATAGATTATATACAGATTACTGTTTCCGCGATAAATGATCACTTGCTATTAAATATGTATGTACGTGTGTAATTTAATTACAGCAAATAAACGTACGTATTTATTGGAAAACAGACCA
>NW_015567094.1:0-211 GCF_001515605.1 Sinocyclocheilus anshuiensis | reverse complement strand
ACAAACAATTTAAGTTAAACATGATAAGGCAGATATACTGTAGCACACAAATGCAGTCTTGTTAAGGATGGTTTCTTAACTAGCATTTTATGTAACCTTAAGGCAAACAATCAAATAATATTTTTGCACTTTTTACACTTTTTAGACACCACTGAAGATGTGCTCGGTGAAACCACAGCTGAAGAACAACATGAGTGATGATGATTATGTT
>NW_015567093.1:0-211 GCF_001515605.1 Sinocyclocheilus anshuiensis | reverse complement strand
GGAGCATGTGGGGGGGCTGAGTGACCTGAGAATGACCTTTAAATAAATATGTTTTATCTAACAAACCAAAGCAGCACAAACGAAAATTTTTACAGCACAAATGATTGAGACTATTTTTGCGACGTTTTGCGTTGGGTGGGGGCCCAACTTCACAACAGCAGTAGACGATGCAATGTTGAAATGCTGAGAAAACACTTCTGATTTTTGTAAA
>NW_015567092.1:0-211 GCF_001515605.1 Sinocyclocheilus anshuiensis | reverse complement strand
AAATGTTGGAAGCGGAGATCCCCCTCCTTCGCCTCATCATCGCACACCTCCACAGCAACAGTCGCAAGCATCATTCCATCAGCAGCGAGCCGTCCACCACAACAACATCAACCCGACACCCGTGCGCGGAGATTCGGGGAATCGACAGCATGGAGGGAAAGAGAACGCTCTGGAGACGCAGGTCGATCGCCATCCGCGTTTGCTGAACACA
>NW_015567091.1:0-211 GCF_001515605.1 Sinocyclocheilus anshuiensis | reverse complement strand
GTGCAGATTGAACATGGAATGTTTGAGTTAGTATAAAGCATGACGCGTCCTATTGCCAATAGGTGGCACTATGATTATACCTGAATATTGTCCTTTAGATGTCTTCAGGCTATGACTCTTTCCAAATATGTGAAGTTTGGTGCAGATTGGACATTGTATGCATGACTTACAGAAACTTTCTGTTTCACTGCATTAATAGCATGCTTTAACA
>NW_015567090.1:0-211 GCF_001515605.1 Sinocyclocheilus anshuiensis | reverse complement strand
TGCTGCAACAACATCTGAAATGCAAATAACAACAATTCAAAGCACCACGTATTTGCCAACAACATCCTCTACGGTTCAAACGACAACAGTTTTTCCATCAACTTCTACAAGCACAACCAATGATGCTGCAACAACATCTGAAATGCCAATAACAAGAACTCAACCAAGCACTACACTTTTGTCAACAACTTCATCTACGGTACAAACAACA
>NW_015567089.1:0-211 GCF_001515605.1 Sinocyclocheilus anshuiensis | reverse complement strand
TGTTCTCATGTTACAATAAAGCGCTCACCACATTTGCGCGGGAATTATTAAAATTATGCGGAATACCTCCAATCCCGCGCGGACATTCAGACTCTATAACTGACAGGAGGCGGATGCGTGTCAAACTCGCTGACGGAGAGGAGAGAGACGCAGCTTGTATCGGTGTATATAGACCAATTATCGGTTTGTAAACATTCAGGATGCGCGCGCA
>NW_015567088.1:0-211 GCF_001515605.1 Sinocyclocheilus anshuiensis | reverse complement strand
CAGAATAACCTAAAGAAACCATATAAAGAGAGAGTGAATGGGAAAGATGAAAATAAAACATACATTTTTTATTTTATTTGACTTATTCAAATTATAACACATTTTATGCGCAAAGATATGAAATTTGGTGCAGATGTTGATATTTATATGGTCAAGAAGTAAGATGAAATTGTGACAGCTTGTAATGTAAATCAGTCAGACTTTTATAACA
>NW_015567087.1:0-211 GCF_001515605.1 Sinocyclocheilus anshuiensis | reverse complement strand
TTAGTCTTATCATTTGTGCTCCTTTATAAGCCTGTCTCCTACGTTTATTTGGTGTCCGGTCTCGGTTATCTTTAGTGTGTGTACTCTCCACATTTCCTATTAAAAGTTCTTTATTGCAAAGATTCTCCGAGCCTCCTGTGTTTCCCTGCCTGACACACCGTGACATACATATATATATATATATATATATATATGTGACGAGTGGGGACGG
>NW_015567086.1:0-211 GCF_001515605.1 Sinocyclocheilus anshuiensis | reverse complement strand
GTCAAACTCCACATATTAGAAAACTGAATCAAAAAAGTGAACTGGTAATTCCTTTTGATGATTTACTTGTAGAATCAATCCAGAGGAGACATCACCGGAACGTTAAAAAGAAAAGCAGGTTGGAGAAGAAGAAGAGCAGAAGTAACCAGACAAGAAACGGAGGACATGATGGCTAAGGAACTTCTTCGGATAATTCGGCAACATGAACGTG
>NW_015567085.1:0-211 GCF_001515605.1 Sinocyclocheilus anshuiensis | reverse complement strand
GGCCTGCAGAACATAAAACCCCAAACTAAACTAATGCATAAAGCAAACAAATAATCACAACAAAGCAACCCAAAGTAATGAAAAACCAAAGAGAGTAACAGAGGGCCGAAATCAGAGAGTCAAAAATCTTTTAAACCTTCTCTGCAGGTGTTTCACATGATGATTGCCCCATAAGTCCCGCCCCACAGCCGGCTAAAGCAGAACGGGCCCA
>NW_015567084.1:0-211 GCF_001515605.1 Sinocyclocheilus anshuiensis | reverse complement strand
GATTATCTCGTCATCCAACCCCAGCAGGAAGCACGCACCTAGAGCAGCGTCGTGCCAGATCACCCGGTTAGAGAGCTTTAGAAAGCCCTCCCCATATCGCTCCAACCTCTGCCGCAAACCCCACAGCGCATCCTCAGCTTCAGTCATCTTTTTGAGGTTGAGTCTTCTGTCACGCTCCCTACTGTGAGGAGCGAGGAACGAGGAGACGGAG
>NW_015567083.1:0-211 GCF_001515605.1 Sinocyclocheilus anshuiensis | reverse complement strand
TGCAGCAGGTAAGTCCGTCGGTGAGTGAGTTGCCACTGGCTCAGGTAAGTATTCTTCCTCTACTCCTAGAGCAATCTTTTCATTCCTTGCAGGTCTATCCTCACCCTTTCTCCGTCTCCGATCTCCTCTTTCGTAAGTGTCAGGTATAGTCCTTCTCTGCTCATATCTCTGCTTTTCAGTGGGGCGCAACCAGTAGTATGCTCTCGGAGCA
>NW_015567082.1:0-211 GCF_001515605.1 Sinocyclocheilus anshuiensis | reverse complement strand
CAGGGACCCTCCTGGTGGGTTGTGTGCTCAGGTCCCCGGGGTATTAGGGATGAACGTGCTGAGCCGGTGCTACCAGGATCTTTTCGGCCAACACGGCCCAGCCCTGTTTAATTTTCCACCAGTGGTAGAGGTCCCTGGGTTTGTGAGGCAAGCATTACAGCATTGTCACAATGTTAAATCCCAGCCAGTAATTGGGCAGTCAGGTAAGGCA
>NW_015567081.1:0-211 GCF_001515605.1 Sinocyclocheilus anshuiensis | reverse complement strand
TGTGTGCGGCTGTTAATTAAATCTATTCTAGGTCACAAGATAAATGGCTCTGACACAAACGTGTTGGCCCCACACCAGCAGCAAAAAAATAAAAATATATAAATATATATATAATAATAATAATAGCGCTTTCCGCCATTCTGCTACAAGCTTTGATGGATTTAAATGAAAAGAGTCATTAATAAAGTTGAGCGGTTTGAGGGTAAAAGCA
>NW_015567080.1:0-211 GCF_001515605.1 Sinocyclocheilus anshuiensis | reverse complement strand
GTACTTTCGTGCTGAGTGACAAAAAGAAATGGAATGCATCCAAACGAACACATTTCACAGGTCCTGTTGCTACTCAACATGAGAACTTGCAGTCACAAGTGACATTTAATCCTAGGAGTAGCAGGGTGTGTAGATCACCTGTGTGGTTGAAGGAATACAGCGAAGTTACCCGTTGAATGTTATACCTGCTTGAAAACAAAAGAGAAAATGC
>NW_015567079.1:0-211 GCF_001515605.1 Sinocyclocheilus anshuiensis | reverse complement strand
GGCTCTGTTGGTTAAGCGGTTTGTTGTTTTCCTTCAGTTCCACGGCCTGCTGATGTCCAGGCGTCCTCAGCTGATGTGGTCCATCTCTCAGAAGAGACCCTGCCTCCAGGCGTCGCTGTGGACCAGGCAGCTGCAGCACTGTATGGCCTGCCACCAGCTCTGGCAGTTCAAGGGCTCCATATTGGCTTTGGCCATCATCACTTTGGAGCTG
>NW_015567078.1:0-211 GCF_001515605.1 Sinocyclocheilus anshuiensis | reverse complement strand
CACCACTGCCTTTGAAAATTATTACATTGAAAATATATCCTGGCATTTGAAAATGTACAAAAACATATCCGATGAATGATTGTGCTGCTGATTAAATCTTCTGCTTACATCTCAAAATGTTGCTTGTAAACTGACATGATAACTACATAATTACTTCTTAATAACTTAGTACAGAACATAACATGAACTATAAAAATAAACTTTGAATGCA
>NW_015567077.1:0-211 GCF_001515605.1 Sinocyclocheilus anshuiensis | reverse complement strand
GACACATAGCAGATTATTGCTGAAGTGAAAGCATTTAAAAAAAAAGGACGGTATAAAAAAAGTTATAAAAGTTTAAGTTCACATTAAAGATAATGTAGTATAATATTTATTTTTGTAATTTTATATAAAATAAATGTTGCACTCTAAAATTGCTACAAAATCAAAACCATATGTCTAACCAAGTTGTGTTCCAAATTTGAAGTTGATATCA
>NW_015567076.1:0-211 GCF_001515605.1 Sinocyclocheilus anshuiensis | reverse complement strand
ACCCTAAGCAGTGCGCATCTACCTAGGAGTCTTTATATACTTGATGTCAATTTTAGGACATCTTTAAATGACTTAGCATTCTCTGTCTTTTTAAATTTTAATTTTCAATGTCATTTCACTGTGTATTTAAATAGTTAAACATGTTAAAACGTAATAGTTAAACAGCTAAACAGACACATGTCATTAAGAACTAATTTTCTTATTTATTGCA
>NW_015567075.1:0-211 GCF_001515605.1 Sinocyclocheilus anshuiensis | reverse complement strand
TGTTGTGTGCTCGTCATTTTACCGAGGACTGCTTCTCTAATCTTGCTGATTTCAACGCGGGATTTGCTAAACGCTTGTCCATGAAAGATAAGTCCGTACCTATTACTTAAGTCCGTACTTATATAAGATTATGTAAATTGGATTGTTTATATAAAGTGGATTGAAACAGGAATTGGATTTCTACTAGTAACAATAGCTATTTTTGATATCA
>NW_015567074.1:0-211 GCF_001515605.1 Sinocyclocheilus anshuiensis | reverse complement strand
AGCATCTATCTCTAACTGAGAAAGAAGCTTTAGAGCATTTTTGTACTTGTGTCCTCTTCATTTGATTTGAAGCACTAACACAGCATTACTGTTCATAGAAACTCTAAACTAAAACTGCTGTGCATTGAAGCTCTATCATAACCTGTTGCGCAAAAAAACATTTAACACATTAAGAACGGTCTTTCTGCATTGCAAATAAGATTTAATTTCA
>NW_015567073.1:0-211 GCF_001515605.1 Sinocyclocheilus anshuiensis | reverse complement strand
GTGCAGTACATAATTATTCTTAAAAAAACAATTACTGTAATTCACGAAAAGGGTTTTTTTCATGTTCCAAAGGTTGTAGTGCGTTTGTAGTTATAAGACTGACTTACAACAGGTGAAATTTTGCCAATATCTCCCTTACTGTACGTGCAGTACATAATGTTTCTTCAAAAAAATTACTGTAATTCACCAAAAGTGTTTTTTCATGTTCCAA
>NW_015567072.1:0-211 GCF_001515605.1 Sinocyclocheilus anshuiensis | reverse complement strand
AACTCATTTTAATTGTTTTCTATGCTCCAGACCTATATAATAACATAATGCTCTCTTCTATTGTCTGATTCAACTGGACATGTCAAGAAACTTCGCTGATTGGCTTGCGCGAGAACGCGTTTTCCACTTGAGGTTAAATGTTTGAACTTGCATTCGCGGCAAACGAGTCGCGCATTTCGCGTCATTCGCGTAGCGAATTCGCCTCTATTCA
>NW_015567071.1:0-211 GCF_001515605.1 Sinocyclocheilus anshuiensis | reverse complement strand
AACTACGTTCATAATCCTGTGAAACTTTTTTGACTGTTGACATTAATGTCGTTAATAATTTCACCACCACCAACAACGCATCTGGCTTAATATTCTAGTTTTCATGACTTAAAATGTATTATATAAAAAATATGAGGCAATAAAGACTGGTTAATTAATAATAAGCATGGTTTCATTGAATAACACTGTTAAATACATAATGTAATACAAA
>NW_015567070.1:0-211 GCF_001515605.1 Sinocyclocheilus anshuiensis | reverse complement strand
TGGCACATGTATATCACGTGATATCTTACCTGTTCTTTTTCTCTTCCCCCGTTTAGTAACATTGGTTCAACAACCATGTAACAGAAACGGTGAAAACCTCAAAGAGAAAAAAGATCGAATGGGCCTTTGTTCACTAAGTTATCAAAGAACACAGACTTTACCACGAACAGTATTCAAACCTCAAGATGGTACAGGACAAACAAACAAACAA
>NW_015567069.1:0-211 GCF_001515605.1 Sinocyclocheilus anshuiensis | reverse complement strand
GAGACAGATCTGAGGCACCCTCGCCACTCTAAAATGGGCTCAATGTGGCCCTCTGATTTGCGGGAAGTAATGGACACTCCTGAGATAATTTTCTCCCTCCCCACCCCCCTTCGCACATGTACATACAGCCAAATGGCACAAGCATCATTTAGTATTAGCCCTGTAATAATTGTCAAATTTAACGCTTTTTTCCCCCAGATTTCTGCACAGT
>NW_015567068.1:0-211 GCF_001515605.1 Sinocyclocheilus anshuiensis | reverse complement strand
GAGCTGACCTTGATGTGCTTGATATAAATTAGATTTTATTAGAAATTAGCATTTGACATTTATTTATTTCATTATGTCAAAAGGCTTTGCGGTCCACATGGATGCATCTCGCGGTCCGGATTCGGACTGGAGTCCGCCAGTTGGCGACCCCTGGTCTAGAAAGAATAAAGTGTGGAAAGAGGAAAGAGGATAGATTAATCTCCAGAATGCA
>NW_015567067.1:0-211 GCF_001515605.1 Sinocyclocheilus anshuiensis | reverse complement strand
TGGGGTGTCTTCAAGGTCTAGAACAGGGATTCGCCATTTACTGTGTGATCTCAATAGTGTGTGTGTAAAAAGTGTGAAAATATAAATACAAAATTAAAGTCAAATGTTTCACTGTTCATCTCATATTAAATGTAAAATTAAAATCCAATGTATATGGCAATGTGCGTCAATGATGATTATATTGACTTTGAAATGTTCACATCATAGCAAA
>NW_015567066.1:0-211 GCF_001515605.1 Sinocyclocheilus anshuiensis | reverse complement strand
GCAGCCACAGAACCGGAAGTGAGGGGCGGAGCTTACATTTTTTTATAGAGTAGCGCCACCGTGCGGTTTTTAAGGGGTAATTTGCTTTTATTATACACGATACGTCATACTTTATGTACGTATGCATTTTATAATGACATATTAAGCATTTTATAAACTAAAAAATGTTTCATCGTATTATGCGAGTAATTTCCTGTTTGTGATATTAAAA
>NW_015567065.1:0-211 GCF_001515605.1 Sinocyclocheilus anshuiensis | reverse complement strand
GTAACAAGGAGAAATAATCAGTGGATCAACAGGCGACAGCTTCTCACTCTGGCACACTTAACATATGATGCTAATTAGTTAACGTCACAATGTACATCGTTTAAGTCAAATAACACAGTAAAATATACATTTACATCATAACTAGCACAACAGAGTGCTAGTATAGAGTAATCACATTCATCCAGCGATAAATATGCATTTTAGACAAAAA
>NW_015567064.1:0-211 GCF_001515605.1 Sinocyclocheilus anshuiensis | reverse complement strand
ATAAAAATACAATAACCTATTTTCATGATTTATTCCTAAATGTCACCCACTTTCTCTCACGTACCCCCTGCAGTACCCCCAAGTACCCCTAGGGGTACGCGTACCCCCATTTGAGAACCACTGGTATAGAGTGTAGAAACCGGAATTATATGTTAGTTGCAGGGTTTTTTGTGAGCAGGAGCCTAAAGCTTCAGCTATCTTCAAGAAAAAA
>NW_015567063.1:0-211 GCF_001515605.1 Sinocyclocheilus anshuiensis | reverse complement strand
ATATGAGTGGGCTAATCGTGAGAGACAGGTAGGAGTTAAAAGACCCGCCTGCATCATTTAAATCAGTGGTGTAGGATAACTTCAGGCTACGTTTGCACGTAGCCGGGTATTTATGAAAACAGATATATTCTCCTCCTCCGTATTAAAAAATAATTCCGTTCACACGATGCTCAACAACAGCCGGGGAAGGCTGTCAAACACATCAAACAAA
>NW_015567062.1:0-211 GCF_001515605.1 Sinocyclocheilus anshuiensis | reverse complement strand
CAGTGTCTATTAACCTCCACTTTGTCACCAGAAGCAGAACTGTTCAATAATGTACAGAAATTGTGGCAAATGGATACACTTCCATATCGGAGTGAAAAACTGATCACAAGATCAAGGCAAGACACAGAAGCAGTGCAAATTCTTGAGAAGAAAACAATCAGGCTGGCAGTCGGAGACATTCAAAGGTATGCAACACCCCTCCTCTGGAAAA
>NW_015567061.1:0-211 GCF_001515605.1 Sinocyclocheilus anshuiensis | reverse complement strand
ACTACTGCAGAGTACAGCTGGATCAGGTGAGTGTAGATTAGTCATCACATCCTAAACAGATTTATATCTTTTGAAAGCTATAGAGCATATATTGAAATGTTTTGATAAAACAGACTGTTTCTTATAATGATGAATTGCAGGGTAAAGCTGAGCTGAGATGCCCTGAGTGTCAAGAACAATGGTCTTACACTGAAGTACGTAAACTAGCCAA
>NW_015567060.1:0-211 GCF_001515605.1 Sinocyclocheilus anshuiensis | reverse complement strand
TTCATTTTTGGGTGAACTAACCCTTTAAGTTTTTTTAATGCAAGTCTAAAATATTCAGTTAACAGCCTACTAGAGAAATTGAATAACCTAATGTAAAATAAAACCGCATAGTCTTCACTGTAAGAATTTAACTTTCTTAGTTTCTTATTAAAGCTACAAAACTCCCTCAGTCAAGAGCAGTGAGTGATTTTGAATGTGTCTTTTGTTGTTT
>NW_015567059.1:0-211 GCF_001515605.1 Sinocyclocheilus anshuiensis | reverse complement strand
GCGCACACATATAGCTCTGTTGTTTGTGTTTCAACGGCTTAAAATTGGTTGTTTTAAAACTGCAGTGCTTAAAAACGCCTGTCCATGATACAGATGTAGTCCCTCGTTTAGGAACGAGCTCCTAGTTTTGTCCTGGCTAGTCGTTCTCCACCTGGTTCTGTCTCCCCTTCACGCCCCGTGGTGGCGTGTAAGATTGCAGTCATCCAAATGA
>NW_015567058.1:0-211 GCF_001515605.1 Sinocyclocheilus anshuiensis | reverse complement strand
GCTGTGAGAACTGATCTCAGACAAATCTGATTTGTAAGCAATCACCACCATGTCCATTAAATTCATAAATTAACTAGTCAGAAATAAAGAAAATAATTAAGTTAGACAAAAACCAAAGAAGGTTCTGAAAATAAATATATTTAACCTTTTGGTCTTTAATTTTAAAAATTCACAAAAAATCAAACCTTTCATTAAAAACAAATGGGGGGGG
>NW_015567057.1:0-211 GCF_001515605.1 Sinocyclocheilus anshuiensis | reverse complement strand
TGTAGTCTCTGCTTCAAGGGTTAGTCTTTGTATGGATTCAAGCACTGTGTCATCAACGGTAGGTGTGGGTATGGCCAAGTAAAAGTAGACTGATGAAGAACAATCTTGCGTCATAAATGGGAAAAACTGGTTCACGTCCTGGCTACTTACAGATGGTAAACCATACTGGGCTTTACTGAAATCCAGCACAATCCCAGAATGCAACAAGAAA
>NW_015567056.1:0-211 GCF_001515605.1 Sinocyclocheilus anshuiensis | reverse complement strand
GGGAGCGGTGCACCCCATCCGGGGAACTAATGAAGTTTAAAATAGTATTGAGAGACACGTGGACTGTTAAGATTCTGATGTTTAAACAACAAATTTGAACCACATAAGTATTCACGTTCTTACAAGACTACACGTGACTGAGAAACTGATCTTTCCGAAGCATTGCAGATTATTCATTGTTTCGAAACACCACGAGCTGTGTGAAATGCAA
>NW_015567055.1:0-211 GCF_001515605.1 Sinocyclocheilus anshuiensis | reverse complement strand
AATCAATTAACTATTTTCATTTCAACTGCACAAAAAGTGAATTAAAATCAGAACTGCTGATATAAAAGTACATTACCACTGAAATCAATAAGATCAAAGACAGACAATACATTCCTTATAGAAGACAGATTTGTTTCTTTTCTCCATGTATCTGTAATTCTGTATGGGGAGTAAAATTATGATTGTAAATTGATTTTTCAATAAATGGAAA
>NW_015567054.1:0-211 GCF_001515605.1 Sinocyclocheilus anshuiensis | reverse complement strand
CACCAATGTCTGGTTGACACTCAATATTAAAAAAGACGCATTGAACTCAATGGCTTCAGTGGTGTAGGCAGTAGAGCGTCAGACCCCCAGAATTACTTTTTGACGCGATCGACCCGGGTTCGAGTCTGCCACTATATGGGCCTCATTCATGAAACACGAGCAGAATTAATTTTTGTGTAAATCGTTCATAAAGCCGTTCTGACATAAACTT
>NW_015567053.1:0-211 GCF_001515605.1 Sinocyclocheilus anshuiensis | reverse complement strand
TAAATACTGAAAAACGGATTACATAAGACATGATACATTTAATTAGGTTGTACTGTATCGCTCAACATACTTTATGATGCTTACTCACATTTATTTCATGTTATAACTAACAGTAAAGGAAGATCCATGTTTGAAATCTAGCTTGTAAGCCACTGGCTAGCTAGTAGCTAACTGACAGTTACAGTAATGCTCGTCAGTAAAAACTAATAAA
>NW_015567052.1:0-211 GCF_001515605.1 Sinocyclocheilus anshuiensis | reverse complement strand
GTGAGTGAGTGTGTGTGTGTGTGTGTGTGTGAGAGAGAGAGAGAGGGTCAGCATGTGGTGTAGTTTAGTAGTACTCAGAGGAGAATAAGTCAACATGACCTGTGTGCTGCTCTGCTCCTGCTGAGGTCAAAGTCAGTACTCGACCTCTGAGAGCGGCCTATAGGGATCCATTCATCAGAGACAGACAGAGTGACCCTGAGAGAGAGAGAGA
>NW_015567051.1:0-211 GCF_001515605.1 Sinocyclocheilus anshuiensis | reverse complement strand
GTGCATCCACTCATTCAGGTTTGTGCTTCGGAGCCGATTGCTTCGTAAGCACTGCCTTCTAAAAGAAGAAAAGGAGTCTTCACCATCTGACAAGCTGCAGGAGTTCTCGGCTGTGGAGAATCTTCAGCTTTCTCTTTGCATTCAGCAGAGAGATTGCCCTGATTGCGCACAGATAAGTGCCGCGGTCCTTCCCTGGGCAAACCAGCCTAAA
>NW_015567050.1:0-211 GCF_001515605.1 Sinocyclocheilus anshuiensis | reverse complement strand
ATATGCTGTATGTGTGTGTATTTATGTATACATAATAAATATACATAGAACACACACATACTATGCAAAAACATTTATTTTGTATGTGATTAATCACGATTAATCATTTGACAGCACTAACACACACACACACACACACACACACACACATTAAATTGATCAAAAATAACAATAAAAACATTTGTAATGTAAAAAAAAAAAAAAAAAAAGT
>NW_015567049.1:0-211 GCF_001515605.1 Sinocyclocheilus anshuiensis | reverse complement strand
AATAGACTCTAAGAAAAGTCTGTAAAATGGGGTCCAAAGTACTGTTAATATGAAGGAATTTTCCATATAGATTTTTCACAGATGTTTTACCTGTTTTTTTTTGTATTGTGTTGTATTTTAGGGTTAAGTGAAATGTCCGAAAACTTATGGCAGAAAATAACCATAAACTTTTTTCTACAGACAGTGTAAATAATAATTAAATAATCTTAAA
>NW_015567048.1:0-211 GCF_001515605.1 Sinocyclocheilus anshuiensis | reverse complement strand
AGGATTCAAGCAGTGGATATATTTTAGAGTTTTAAAGCTGCATTTACAATCCATTTTACTTCCATAATGTGACAGATTTCTGAGTGAAATGGGATATTAGTCATTTTAAAAAGTCCAACAGGAATTAAATGGTTTATAAAAAAGTTTCAGGGTTTAAAAAGATAGGAAAGGAAAGGAAAATATTTTCATTGATGGAACAAGATACTGTAAT
>NW_015567047.1:0-211 GCF_001515605.1 Sinocyclocheilus anshuiensis | reverse complement strand
AGGATTCAAGCAGTGGATATATTTTAGAGTTTTAAAGCTGCATTTGCAATCCATTTTACTTCCATAATGTGACAGATTTCTGAGTGAAATGGGATATTAGTCATTTTAAAAAATCCAACAGGAATTAAATGGTTTATAAAAAAGTTTCAGGGTTTAAAAAGATAGAAAAGGAAAGGAAAATATTTTCATTGATGGAACAAGATACTGTAAT
>NW_015567046.1:0-211 GCF_001515605.1 Sinocyclocheilus anshuiensis | reverse complement strand
TTTCAATCTAAAAATCATCCATCCATGTAGTTTATTTAATTTAGTACTCCATTCAATTCAAATATGGTAATTTCTTGTTGTATGCCAGAAGAAATATGAATGGCTTTGTTTGGTAAAAAGCCAAAAATTGTACAAAAAATAAAAATAAGAAAAACAAGTATATAATGTAGAATAAAGCAATAAGCCCCAAGAAGCCGTGGTTTACAGTGAA
>NW_015567045.1:0-211 GCF_001515605.1 Sinocyclocheilus anshuiensis | reverse complement strand
TTTGGAAGAAATCTAGTGTTCATGCATACTGTGTGTATTTTTTGTGTTCAAATGTACAAGTTGTGGAGGAATTCGGGAGAAGAAAAGAAAGTCATGCCAATTCTCAGAACAAACAACAACAACAAGAAAAAAAAAAACAGCACAACAGAAAGACTGACAGGCTACATTTCCATTAGAAAGTCCAAAAAAGGATTTACAGCATAATTCGGTA
>NW_015567044.1:0-211 GCF_001515605.1 Sinocyclocheilus anshuiensis | reverse complement strand
GTGTGTGGAGTTGTGGTAGGAGTTGCTGGAGTGATAATTGGTCTCGATGATCTGCAGCCAGGAGCGCAGCGTCGCCTCCGGACAGCTCAAGAACTCACAGACACCGAACCGAGAGAAGATCTTCAGACCCAGATACGTTAAAGGCCTGGAAATAAACACCGTGAGGCTTGAGGACCAGCTGCTCACCTGATCGTCACACACACACACACAC
>NW_015567043.1:0-211 GCF_001515605.1 Sinocyclocheilus anshuiensis | reverse complement strand
GAAAATCTAATCTTAAAATCTAAGGAGGTACTTCAAGTAAATATTTTAGGTCAAATGGGTTCGGCTGACAAAAAGTGTGGGAACCACCCTGAACTAGGCCAATTAAACATCTGATACATAACCATTTTAAGAGTACTAACATTCTCTGGTAACTGTACCCAACTGGCCAATTAACCAAAGTGTCTGAAAGCCTTGTGAAAGGATAGCAAAT
>NW_015567042.1:0-211 GCF_001515605.1 Sinocyclocheilus anshuiensis | reverse complement strand
GTGTGTGTTACAAGCAAGACCTGAGACTACCTGCAGTGTTTCGGTGCAGTGCCACCTAGTGGTCAGGAGATATGAAAAATGCATATTTATGCTTATAACTTCTGTATACTCGGTATGTGTCTTCGGCACCATGCCCTGATGGTACTCAAAAGGTTTGGGGGCAGCGCCACCTTGTGGTCAAAAGTTATAATGACATTTCTAAAAATGCTAA
>NW_015567040.1:0-211 GCF_001515605.1 Sinocyclocheilus anshuiensis | reverse complement strand
GGCATCGGCCGATAAGTTTTTCTGCCTGGCCGATGTGTTCGAGGCAGGACTTTCATTTTGACGGCGCTGAGAACGGCAGTGCCAGAGCACACAGTGCTGACATTCTCCCTCTTCATTGTTTGTTGTCATCGTTTAACAGTTCTGCCTAATACAGATAGAAGTCTGTTTAATAATCAGATAGAACTGTTGAACAAATGAATTAAAAGGTATA
>NW_015567039.1:0-211 GCF_001515605.1 Sinocyclocheilus anshuiensis | reverse complement strand
TTCATTTGCCTTAGAGAAGCAAATTTAAGCCACATAAGAAAAGAAGAAAAACACATAATGCTTTGGTAAATCATAATTATGACAAGACAATAATCTCATAAATAGGACTTTTTTATCATAATTTAGACTTTTCATCTCGTAAATAGGACTTTTTATGTTATGACACTGATTTATAATCTCATAATTGACTAATTGTCATATGATGAGATGA
>NW_015567038.1:0-211 GCF_001515605.1 Sinocyclocheilus anshuiensis | reverse complement strand
TGAATATTGGCTTTTAGATGTGTTCAGGCCAGGGCTCTTAGGAAATGTGTGAAGTTTGGGGCAGATTGGGCACTGTATAAATGAATTACAACAACATCCTGTTTTATGGTATTAATAGCATGCTTTAGCACTTAGTAAGTGTTGCTATAATGTTTGAGCATATTTATAGCATGTTTAGCACATAATGGCATATTTTACTGTGTTGCTAATA
>NW_015567037.1:0-211 GCF_001515605.1 Sinocyclocheilus anshuiensis | reverse complement strand
GCTGCTAGAAACACATTATTTGAGTCAGGATATATGATAAAAGCCTATAAGTGTTCGAATGTTATTTTTCACTATGTGACATGGATAAAACATATAACTATACTACAACACCACAGCCTTACATGTCCATATGAATCTTAATATAGTTAGATTTTTTTAATAACTGCATTAATTGCAATAGAGTAATTAGATCATTAACATTTTACAGTTT
>NW_015567036.1:0-211 GCF_001515605.1 Sinocyclocheilus anshuiensis | reverse complement strand
TTTATATATACATAATAAATATACACAGTATACATACATTGTCACAGTTGCCTACTGTGAGGAGCGAGGAAACGAGGGATTTCACACACAACAGTCTTTAACAATCCACAGGCGGAAACACAGGGTAGCCAGGAGGAAACACATAGCACAAGGACGTTAAGAACCGACAAACATAGACTGCACAGATTGGGGCTAAATACACAGGATAATT
>NW_015567035.1:0-211 GCF_001515605.1 Sinocyclocheilus anshuiensis | reverse complement strand
AAAAAAAATGCTGCTCTAGACCTTTCTATTGATCAAAGAATCCTGAAAAAAATGTCTAATGGTTTCAGCAAAAATATGAAGTAGCACAACTGTTTTCAGCATTGATAATAATAATAAAAAAAAATTTCTTGATCAGCAAATCAGCATATTAGAGTGATTTCTGATCGATCGTGTGACACTGAAGACTGGAGTAATGATGCTGAAAATACAG
>NW_015567034.1:0-211 GCF_001515605.1 Sinocyclocheilus anshuiensis | reverse complement strand
GGTATGTTTTGCATGCTGGGACCAGCTTGGGATGCTGGTGTGCTGCTGGACCAGCATTTGTTGTCATTTGGGTGCTGGTGTCATCCCAGCAAGACCACAACAAAACTTGCATACTTGGTACATATTATGTGTTGCATATTAATCAATCAATAAATTAATCAATATCTCACCAGAGGATGACTAAACAACTGCAAAAACAGAATTTCCCTAT
>NW_015567033.1:0-211 GCF_001515605.1 Sinocyclocheilus anshuiensis | reverse complement strand
AAACCAACCCATCCCACCAAACCTGTCCCTAACTTACCCGTGTCACACCTCAACAGCAGCTAAAGTGTTGTGCATTAACACAAGTTTTTAATCATTGCATAACATCTGTTAAAATCACTTGTAGATTTTCAATGACTGCTTGATCATATGAATTAGAAGTTTAATCACATTTGTAAGCATTTTAACTTTCATGAAATAATGATTTGTTTGA
>NW_015567032.1:0-211 GCF_001515605.1 Sinocyclocheilus anshuiensis | reverse complement strand
ATTGCCAGTATTTCAAAACAGTTGGCATTTTTTGACCTACTTAATGTTTCTTTGGTTTTGCAGATAATAGAGCAACTGTTTCAGCAGCAAACTTCTGATACTGACCCAGAAGATGGTGTGGTGGTTCCAGAGACCCAATGCCCTTTATCTGAACAGAGCCTTGCTGTTCTGCAGGGATTAATTGATCCCGACATCATCACTGAACGACCGA
>NW_015567031.1:0-211 GCF_001515605.1 Sinocyclocheilus anshuiensis | reverse complement strand
ATCATGCCATTTTGGCTATATAGGGGTGCTCAAATATCTGATTTCACATAGAACTACGGGTTTTCTCCCAATAAGTTAATATACAGCCTATTAATAACGCTGTAAATAAGAATCTGAAAAAAAGAAGCTTCAAATAAATATTTTTAACGTGCTTGAATAAATCCAACCACCTCTATAGATTTAAGTTTCACTTTCTATAATCCGTGACCGA
>NW_015567030.1:0-211 GCF_001515605.1 Sinocyclocheilus anshuiensis | reverse complement strand
TTACAAATCACTGTTCACAGGCTTGCAGTACTTTTGACCGTATTTGATTGAAAAAAAGTGCCCAAAGTGTAAGCACGGAAAAATGGAAGTCAGAAGGATGCATATCATATTTATTTTGTATTAGCATGAAGCTGCAGTTTCACAATAGGATACTTGAATTACACGTACAGTAAAATGCTGCAAATCATTTTTTCTTACACTTGAAACGCGA
>NW_015567029.1:0-211 GCF_001515605.1 Sinocyclocheilus anshuiensis | reverse complement strand
GTGTGTGTGTGTGTGTGAGTCTCACTCGTGTCTGCAGGTTGTTGGCTGTAGTGATCTTCATCTGTTTGTTGGGTATCACAGCTCCATCTTCATCATCATCATCATCATCAGCACCAGCAGGTGAAACCTACAAGGAGAGACACCCAGGTGACCGTTAGGGATGCTCCGATCCGCTCCGATCCGCCTTTTTCGCCTCCGATACCGATTCCGA
>NW_015567028.1:0-211 GCF_001515605.1 Sinocyclocheilus anshuiensis | reverse complement strand
TCCCCTACCCCTCCGTTTCGCGCGTTCACGTGAAGGGGTAGGGGGTGTCTCGATTCTCTTTTGGTTGGAGGGATAGGGCCGAGGGGAAGGGCCAGATAGCCCTTCAAACGAAGATTTTACGGGACCACACTTCAAACGAAGGGGTATGAATTATCTCAGCGTACACCGAACAAAAAGACACATAAATGTAAGCATTTTTGGCATTAATAAA
>NW_015567027.1:0-211 GCF_001515605.1 Sinocyclocheilus anshuiensis | reverse complement strand
GTCTGAATACTTTCCGTACCCACTGTATATATATACACACACACAATACCGTTCAAAAGTTTGGGATCAGAGTGATTTTTAATGTTTTTTAAAGGAGTTTCCTATGCTCATCAAGGCTCATATTTTTTGATCAATTTATTTGCTCAAAAATACAGGAAAAAATTTCATATTGTGAAATATTATTATGATGTAAAATAAAGTTTTTCTATTT
>NW_015567026.1:0-211 GCF_001515605.1 Sinocyclocheilus anshuiensis | reverse complement strand
GGGTGTGCAAACCAGCCTAGCTGGAACTGAAGGGCTCGATCAGCAGCCACCACCTCTCGAGGAACATTGATGTCTAGGGGTTCTGCCCATTCAGCGTTCAGACTAATGGATACCAGACCTCCTTGAGATGCCCTGTATTTCTCATCATAAGTGTGATATACTTGTGCATGAGCTTTCAGGAGGTTGTGTGCAACCCTGTATGGAGCATCTC
>NW_015567025.1:0-211 GCF_001515605.1 Sinocyclocheilus anshuiensis | reverse complement strand
GCTCTCCGTCTCAGGACAGTGCACTGAGTTCCTTTTTCTCTTCCTTGTCTACGGGCCCTGTTGCAACTGCTGCCATTGATCTGAGGGAATTTAGAGGCATCTCACTTGTGAATTTAATAAATGTCTTGATTGACACTTTCCTTGGCTTTCTCCATGGGAGAGCAATAAAATATCAACGCTAGAATTTTAATTAATGATAGCCTTCCAAAGA
>NW_015567024.1:0-211 GCF_001515605.1 Sinocyclocheilus anshuiensis | reverse complement strand
GGACACCAAAGAACCAACTGATATAAGGAGCCCATATAAGCACATGTGAAAGAAAAAAAAATATCAGAATTTTATAGTACCTGTACAGTGCAACATCAAAGAGCTTTTTTACATTTTAGAGAAGTTAAGTTGCGATACCGAACAGGACCACATGGAGATGCCAAACAAACCCTAAACCAACCACCTGCTGACTGCATATATCTACTACAGT
>NW_015567023.1:0-211 GCF_001515605.1 Sinocyclocheilus anshuiensis | reverse complement strand
TGGTGCATTCACAAGTAAACATTTGTTAAGTCCTTATTAAGTTCTCGTAACATGGAGTGTTTTTAAGAAAGTGTCTGGTGCATTTAGATGGTGGAGAAAATAGTGTGTTTCTACAGGTGGCTTGTTCAGCCCACTCACCTGTGTGTAGCACACTCAGAATTGCACAGTTTTCCTTGTAACATGGAGGCTTTTTAAGAAAGTGTCTGGTGCA
>NW_015567022.1:0-211 GCF_001515605.1 Sinocyclocheilus anshuiensis | reverse complement strand
TCTCGCAACACAACCAAATCTCTCCAGAGTTTGTTTTCAATCGGGACAAGAAACTTTGCTCAGATGATCTCGGACTAATTGTTGTGGTGCGGATTCAAGCCCAATGCACCAAGGAGCCAGTTGTGAAACACCCTTGAAAAACAATATTTGAAAAATTTATTTATATAAAACATTAGAGAAAGTGCAACATGCTTTATCTCTATATTTTAGA
>NW_015567021.1:0-211 GCF_001515605.1 Sinocyclocheilus anshuiensis | reverse complement strand
TGGGGACTTCCTATAGGCATAATGGTTTTTATACTGTGCAAATTGCATATTCTGTCCCCTAAACCTACTTGTCACAGAAAAATTTCAGCATTTTTACATATTAAAAAAAACTTCATTTCATTATGATTTATAAGCCGTTTTCCTCACGGGGACCAAAAAAAAAATATCCCCACAAGGTCAAAAATTACTAGTATTACTATCCTTGTTGGGA
>NW_015567020.1:0-211 GCF_001515605.1 Sinocyclocheilus anshuiensis | reverse complement strand
TGGAAGGCCCTTCCCTCGTGCTCCACCACACAAACAAACTGGTTCATCTTTAACTCCTCTGGTCTAATACTGAGGGTAGATGCTTTCTGGAAGGTCCCATCTACATTTGGCAGTGTCTCTCCAAAATCCACATCCTCATAGTGCTCCTGTCCATTTTTTAACCAGGTGATAGTCACTGCTGCTGGGTAGAAACCTGTGGCATGACACTCCA
>NW_015567019.1:0-211 GCF_001515605.1 Sinocyclocheilus anshuiensis | reverse complement strand
TGCCATTGTATGTCCTGACCCTGTGAAACGGGAAGGAATAGCTATTTTGCTCGGAACCAACACTAGCTTAGTGAAGAAGCTGTTTGAGTCTTGTCGTGAACAAGCTGGTGAAAAATTCTTGAATGTGCTGACCATACATCCTGTAATCAGAGAAGCGTATGAGATCATTCAACAAACAGATGTTTCACATGATGACCCAAACAAGTATGGA
>NW_015567018.1:0-211 GCF_001515605.1 Sinocyclocheilus anshuiensis | reverse complement strand
GGTGGCAGTAAATGTCTTTAATTGAAAGCATTTAAATTATTTTTCAAATAAACTATGATTTATAGACAGCTAAATATCCAAAATATATTTGTAATAGAACATTTATTGATTAAAACATTGGTGGATGATAAAGTATTTTACTTAAGCATATTTTTTAAAGTATCTGTTTTTTAAGTACAGTAATTAAGCATTTTTATTTAGCCAAAAAAAT
>NW_015567017.1:0-211 GCF_001515605.1 Sinocyclocheilus anshuiensis | reverse complement strand
GTTTGTTTACCACAAAGTATATTTTGGTCATCCCATTAAAAATAATATTTAAATTGGATCATTTTTAGAGCTTTAAAGTGCTAGAAATAGTTGTGTGAAATACTTGAAAGTCATTGAACAAACCCTGAAATTAATGCCACAATGCCATGGTTATAGTTATCTTAATTACTTCTGGTTTTCTATGTCAGCGCTGTTTGATCTGTTTATAACA
>NW_015567016.1:0-211 GCF_001515605.1 Sinocyclocheilus anshuiensis | reverse complement strand
GTCTGTTGGAGGGCTTGGTAAAAGTCATACTTTGTGGTTTTACACGTACAGTATTTAACGTTTAATACAATGTTGTTGTGTTTTCAAATGAATGTCATGTACATTTTAGAAGAGGAACATTCTTATGATGGAAGTGCGAGAAGCCTGAAAACAAGAACAAGAAATAAGGTAAACTGAACAACTTGTAAATCAAGGCTAATAATATATAGTG
>NW_015567015.1:0-211 GCF_001515605.1 Sinocyclocheilus anshuiensis | reverse complement strand
TGAAGGTTCGCAGAAGCATGTAGTCTCCATTACTCTTAGTGGAAGGAGTTTGAAACAACCAGGACTCTTCTTAGAGCTGGCCTCCTGGCCAAACTGAGCAATCGATGTAGAAGGGCTTTGGTTAGAGTGGTGATCAAGAAGCTGATGGCCACTCTAGTTAAGCTCTATGATCATATGTGGAGATAGTAGAAACCTACAGAAGGACAAACAT
>NW_015567014.1:0-211 GCF_001515605.1 Sinocyclocheilus anshuiensis | reverse complement strand
TGTATATTTTTATTCTATTGTATTTGTCCTTTGCTTTTTTTATTACAGACTGTTTAATTATTTTCCAGCAACTTTGTTTTGTTTTTTTTTACCAATATTAGTTACTCTATTACTCTGCTGTGGTATTGGGAATTGTGAAATTTCACTGGTCTCTAAAATGTAGATATCATGGCAACCTTATTATATACAGAAAATACATATTTCATAAATA
>NW_015567013.1:0-211 GCF_001515605.1 Sinocyclocheilus anshuiensis | reverse complement strand
TTTTTTAGGTTTTCCTTAAAACAAGCAAATATATCTGCCAATGGGGTAAGAAAAATAATCTTAATTCAAAAGCTAAGCAAGATTATGTTTCTTGCCACATTGGCAGATATATTTGCTTGTTTTAAGTAAAAACTAGATTTTTTTTTTTTTTTACAGAAAACAAGACATATCTTAAGTAATTTTACTTGTACAGTAAATTCATCTTGATTCA
>NW_015567012.1:0-211 GCF_001515605.1 Sinocyclocheilus anshuiensis | reverse complement strand
GCATTGCCCTGATCACTTGCAATATTAAATCATATTATTATATTATATATTTATATCATACATTATTATAGTAATATTTATTATTAATATACTGACTGTAAATGATCAGGTCACAAGCTTGTTTCTTTAACCACATAGAGTTTAAAATGTATTGCATTGCTCTGGTCACTTGCAATATTATATTGATGATTTTATTTTATTTATTTTTTGA
>NW_015567011.1:0-211 GCF_001515605.1 Sinocyclocheilus anshuiensis | reverse complement strand
TTTATAATATAATGATTTATTTATTTAAATAAATTTCAAGGAAAAAACACAACACATGCTGTCATGACATATGGTTTTAATTTAAATCATATATTTTCATATATTTTGAGCAGTGTTGGATGTAATGCATTACTAAGTTTTGTATAATATAAAAATATTTTCATACATGTTGAGAAGTGTTGGGTGTAATGCGTTACTAAGTAATCAATTA
>NW_015567010.1:0-211 GCF_001515605.1 Sinocyclocheilus anshuiensis | reverse complement strand
AGATGTCATAAGAGAGTCCAGCTCAGTGAAGATCAGCTGTGAGACTCCAGCAGATGTTAGAGTGAATCAGTGTTATTTCATCACAAACAGAGAAGAGAAGAATATAAAAGTCAGGTCATCATGTGAGCTCGAGCTCACTGGTGCTGAAGTGCTCAGATGGGCAGGTGTAAAATCACCTGTATCAATCTACATTAACTGTTACTACACAATA
>NW_015567009.1:0-211 GCF_001515605.1 Sinocyclocheilus anshuiensis | reverse complement strand
ATTGTTTGCTCATAACTGGAGTCCCTAATCATGCAGATTTTTGTAGTATTGTACAATAAGAAAGTTATTTTCCTTAAACAGGAAAGTAACGTTCTTAGAATTGACAGACAGTTGACACTGAGACGTCAAGTAAATACTTACAGCGGATCTAAATATTTATAATTATTCATAACTAGTTATGATTGATTATTCATATTTCCCCTTTGAGCTG
>NW_015567008.1:0-211 GCF_001515605.1 Sinocyclocheilus anshuiensis | reverse complement strand
GCTGGCGTCAAGATGGCTTTTGCCACAATAGGGGCATTTATGAATTACACTCCAGGCGGAACCATATTGCTTTATGAGGCTCATTCTGCATCATCAAGTGGCTATTATCATATGTCAGCTCTATTCACAAGAAGGCATCGAATGCACACTTGCGCATATGTATGTGCGAATAATGGAAATATAGTTGTTTCAATACGGGGTGATTTAGCAA
>NW_015567007.1:0-210 GCF_001515605.1 Sinocyclocheilus anshuiensis | reverse complement strand
GATAGATAGATAGATAGATAGATAGATAGATAGATAGAGTATTTGGTGTACTGAATTTATTTTTATGCCTATTTTAACGATCAGTATGTCTGGACAGGGTGATGCCTATTTCAGTGTTACAGTCATGAGAAATGAGAAAACAGTTGTGCTGCTGAATATTTTTGAGGAAACTGTGATACATTTTATTTTTCAGGATTCTTTGATGAACAG
>NW_015567006.1:0-211 GCF_001515605.1 Sinocyclocheilus anshuiensis | reverse complement strand
AGCCCAGGGAGGGCCACTGTTCCCGAGTTAGGCCTACGGAGGGCCGCTAAAGATGATATTCTCCCCACGCTATATATTATATATTATAATATATATTAACTCCTCAATTATTTTTTTTATTTTAATAATTTTAAAACAGGTCTATTATACAATGAATTATAGGCCTATTAAAATATTAATACTGCAGTCATCAATAAAAATCAATGAAATA
>NW_015567005.1:0-211 GCF_001515605.1 Sinocyclocheilus anshuiensis | reverse complement strand
TTGATCTGAACGAAAACAACGTATCCGTGTGACGCAGCTGACACACTGTTTACGTCATAGACTTGTTTACGTCCAGCGGATACTCTCTAAAATGGCTCTACAGGGTGATGCGGAGGAGACGAATTGTTGAATAAAGCTGTTTTTTTTTTCTTTTGCGCACAAAAATTATTCTCGTAGCTTCATAAAATTATGGTTGAACCCCTGATGTCAC
>NW_015567004.1:0-211 GCF_001515605.1 Sinocyclocheilus anshuiensis | reverse complement strand
GATTTTCATAGCTGTTTTGTGAATATGAGCCAGTGTGTTTTTCAGGTGAACAGACAAGTTTCCAAACCAGACTGTAATTCCGTAGCGAATAAGACTTTCAAGCGTGGCTTGGTAAAACAGAAGCAAGATATTGCTATCCACCCCATACAGTCTCAGCCTTCTTAACAAATAAAGCCTCTGTTGTAGTCGTGTGCACAGACTGTCAATGTGT
>NW_015567003.1:0-211 GCF_001515605.1 Sinocyclocheilus anshuiensis | reverse complement strand
AAATCGAAGAACAACTGATTGATTTATAATTCATAGAAAATATGAATACACTACCATTAAAATGTTTTGGATTGGTATTTTTTAAAAATGTTTTTTTTTTTTTTTAAAAAGACTCTTGTGCTCATTAACGTTGCATTTATTTGACCATATAAAATTAAAATACAGTAAAAAAAAAAAGTATTATTATGAAATATTATTACAATTTTAAATA
>NW_015567002.1:0-211 GCF_001515605.1 Sinocyclocheilus anshuiensis | reverse complement strand
GGAGGAACGAATGCGCACCGCTGTGAAGGGAAAGAAGTTGCGCAACACGAAACGCAGCTAGTTTTTAATAGCTTTACCTCATCTCTTCTTTTGTATAATCCTTAGAAGCCAAAATCTAAATTAAAAAAAAATAAATTATCTCAATAAAACAGCCACAGGCCTAAATTGTAAGCAGATGTTTGAATGTTTAGTTCTCTCTTCTATCATAATT
>NW_015567001.1:0-211 GCF_001515605.1 Sinocyclocheilus anshuiensis | reverse complement strand
CTTTATGTTAGGCCATTGTAGCCTAAACATTTAACAAAATAATAGGTTTAAATTATCTTTTGGGGACTATTCTCTCAGCCAAATTTAGTTTGAGATTAATTCGATTAATTAATCGCAGCACCCTGTAATTAATTAGATTAAAAAATTGTATCCACTGACGGCCCTAGTATTTATATATACATAATAAATAAACACAGTACACATACATATA
>NW_015567000.1:0-211 GCF_001515605.1 Sinocyclocheilus anshuiensis | reverse complement strand
TCTGCAAAAAAGTTCTGCTGTGAAGATTAAATAATTACCTGGACTAAAAAAAGAAAACGTTTTTTTTCTACCTCCAAGAGATCTTACTGAAAATCCAACAGATATTGCCTCATTCGGAAAAAAACAGAATGCAGGATTTGCATTTCTGAGCACATTTTTCGATCCCGAATTTGCATAACAAGCTCTCAGACCTTTTTTGAGAAATGCCTTA
>NW_015566999.1:0-211 GCF_001515605.1 Sinocyclocheilus anshuiensis | reverse complement strand
GCCAACTTACAGAATTTTAAAAACATTGACAAACAACCCAAAATTTGTCCTAAAAGAGCTTTTGCTGTAAAAGTTCTGGTGCTATCAACATCAGATTTAAAATAACAAGCATTAAAATATTAAACTGCACAATGACATTAACTTGGAAGTTTGATATAGATACAACGTTGATTTTTCAATTCAAAAGTCTGTGGCCAAATTACTAAACAGA
>NW_015566998.1:0-211 GCF_001515605.1 Sinocyclocheilus anshuiensis | reverse complement strand
TTGTTATCATTTCTATTTGTTCAGGTCAATTATGAACAATAGGTACAATTTTTACTGCTAGCAAAAACTTGAGAGAATTAGGTGCTGCAAATATTTGAATGGCTCCTCCCCTTTAAGTGGCCCCTCCCCTAATCTCCCTCCAAACTTTTGCTATAACTTGAGAGCCCTGCAGTGGTGGACAGTAACGGAGTAGTTTTACTTCGTTACTGTA
>NW_015566997.1:0-211 GCF_001515605.1 Sinocyclocheilus anshuiensis | reverse complement strand
GGCACCTGTGTTTGTTAATTATCCCCAGTATTTAAGTCCTTGCCTATGTGTTCTGTGTTTGTCGGTTCTACTCGTTATGTTTGTGTGTTTCTTGCCGTCTCCAGTGTGGATGTTACCCTGTGTTCCGTGAATTTAAAGACTGTTTTCGTTTACTCATTCCTCCTGTGTGTTTCCTAAACAGCGAACTGTGACATATATATATATATATATA
>NW_015566996.1:0-211 GCF_001515605.1 Sinocyclocheilus anshuiensis | reverse complement strand
TCTTTAAAGTATTAAAATAACTAAATTAAAAGTTAAAATCACTGATTAAAAAATGAAAATAAATAATAAAGTAAATGACTGTATTTTAACTGCTATAAGAGACACACATTAACTAATTTGAGCTTAGTAATTAGTACTGTAGCATACTACATTTGATTTACCTATTAATAGTCCACTTACAGTTACTGCTATCATAAAAATACACTTTATA
>NW_015566995.1:0-211 GCF_001515605.1 Sinocyclocheilus anshuiensis | reverse complement strand
GTGGTTTGCAGACACACACATACACTGCAGTGCTGATCTGTGTAGCAGCTGTGACTGTGTATCATTACCAAGCCGAACTGATGCAGATGACCAGTGCACATTAAACAATACATTAAACATGCATACAACAACACAAGACTCCCAGATTATTTCGTAGATTGTTTGTACTTTTGTGCAAGTTTTTTCACTTTTATTGTGTAATTTATATATA
>NW_015566994.1:0-211 GCF_001515605.1 Sinocyclocheilus anshuiensis | reverse complement strand
TTTTTTTTTTCTTTCACTGAGCTGCTGACGTGAATTCAGATGAGATTTTTGTGTTTATGTCCTGTTTATTCACTGTTTGATTGTAAGTTTTATTTGGTCTAGTATTGTTTATAATACTATCTGTATGAGGCAGAGATGCACCACAGAAGCAAATCAGATGGGAACTTGTTTTCTGTATAGTAGTGCATGTAAAAAAATCTGGTTCACATGT
>NW_015566993.1:0-211 GCF_001515605.1 Sinocyclocheilus anshuiensis | reverse complement strand
TATTAATATGGATGTTTTATTTTTATTTTTAGATTTTTTTTTATCGTATTCGTAAATATGAAATCATTTTTAATAAAATTAATCTCTAAATAAGATACTAAAACTGCCAGTAGGTGGCAGTAGGTAATGGACCAAAATTACCGCCGGCGGTGCGGTGTTGATAGGCTATATATATATAATTAATATTAGTTATATATGTAATTTATGTATA
>NW_015566992.1:0-211 GCF_001515605.1 Sinocyclocheilus anshuiensis | reverse complement strand
TGAAAGCATCACTTCAGCACTGCTCACACACTGCTGCTGCTCCCGGTGTGAATGCACTCATTTGTTAACAAGCACACTGAAAAAAAAACATGCTGCTCATGCTTGCAGTGTAAAACTGGCCTAGTGAGAGTTTGTTGACATGTACTACAGGTGCAAAATTATTTACAGTCAACAGAATTTCTAAAGGGGACCATCAAAATAAAGTGTTATA
>NW_015566991.1:0-211 GCF_001515605.1 Sinocyclocheilus anshuiensis | reverse complement strand
CAGCATTCTCTTTTAATCCGCCTAAAAAGATCAAACCGCTCATTAAAAGAGGAGTACTGATGATCTTTATGTGTAAACACTCTGGCAGATCAAAAATGCTGAACGCATTCTCTCAGATCCGCTCATAGCGGACGAGGGGAGGGGCGGGGTCGTCTTCATTGAAGATGGCGAGCCGCGAGCAAAGCAGAGCGAGACATGAACTCTCGTAGTA
>NW_015566990.1:0-211 GCF_001515605.1 Sinocyclocheilus anshuiensis | reverse complement strand
AAACCCTGTTCGAAATGCTGCTTTTTGTGGGAAGTATTCACTCGTATTAAACATCAAACTTCCTCAGCAAGAACTGTTACTTCACCATCACAGTAGTTGACCTAGAAGAGTAAACAGACTATAGAACAGGGGTCATCAGACTGTCATCTGTCCTGCAGAGTTCAGTTCCAACCCTAATTAAACACACCTGAACCAGCTAATCAAGGTCTTA
>NW_015566989.1:0-211 GCF_001515605.1 Sinocyclocheilus anshuiensis | reverse complement strand
CTGCTCAAATTAAGTGATGTTAAACAGGAAATGGAAAGACTCATTCATTATTATTGGGTAAAAGCCAAAAATTAAGGATTGTTTAAAAGTAATTGGGAATTATTAAAATTTGAAATCGGAAAATATCTGAGAAAATTTAGTAGTACAATAGCTAAATCACAGCGTCTCATGGAAGAGAAAACTGTTGAAGAGATTTTATCATTATCCAGTA
>NW_015566988.1:0-211 GCF_001515605.1 Sinocyclocheilus anshuiensis | reverse complement strand
GATGCTTGGAAAACTCTTAAATCCATACTATGGTAAGTGCACACGATAAGCTTTGCGCACTTTCTAAAATCCACATAGTGGTAAGTGTGCGCGTTATGCTTTGCCCCCTTTTCTGAAATCCTGTATGGTAAGGGTTACGCGTTATTAGTCTCGTTCCCTTTCTCAGAGTCTCGTTCCCTTTCTCAGAGTTGGTTAGACCCCGGTACCTTGG
>NW_015566987.1:0-211 GCF_001515605.1 Sinocyclocheilus anshuiensis | reverse complement strand
TGTTTTACCCTTAAAACTATTACAACTGAAACAAATCAAACTATTACACTGAAGGCTGCACATTCATTTAAGTTTGAGCATGTTAAAGTTTCCAGACTCTTGTAAAGAGTATAGATAAATTTAATCTATAACCTTTTGTACATTCAAGAGACCAAATCACTAAGAAAGTACAGCAAGAAAAGAAATGTTCATAATGCATATAGAATTCAGA
>NW_015566986.1:0-211 GCF_001515605.1 Sinocyclocheilus anshuiensis | reverse complement strand
GGCTGAACGTCTGATGCATATGGCACACAAAAGTGGAAACACTTCGGGAGTTTTGAAGTGGTCATCGGATTGGTTGAATTATATAGGATTTCCCGGAGACGTGTGTGTCACGTTCTTTAAAGTTCCGCCTGGAAACAAAGATGCTGTGGCACCAAACCCACTAACAAAAGAAGAAAGCCTTCGTGTTTACAACTGTGACGATGAGCGCTTA
>NW_015566985.1:0-211 GCF_001515605.1 Sinocyclocheilus anshuiensis | reverse complement strand
AAACGTACACAAAAACAAACGAATCCCTTTGTTCGGGGTGGGACACAGCGCTGTTGTTCTGAAGGCTGTCATGTGGATGTCAACACAAGCGTGACCATCCTGCCCTTTTTGGTGGAAAATAATAGCCTGATATTTTTCAGTGAGCATTTGAAGGCTGAATTGGCATTCTCTTGCTCTGCTCGCCGCTGCAGCCGTTTATGATCATTATGTA
>NW_015566984.1:0-211 GCF_001515605.1 Sinocyclocheilus anshuiensis | reverse complement strand
GACAGACAGATGGAAGGATGGAGAGACAGACAGATGGACAGAAAGACAGACGGACGGACAGACAGAAGGACAGATGGATGGACAGACCGATGAAAGGACAGAGAGACAGACAGATGGACGGAGAGACAGATGAATTGATGGAGAGACAGACAGACGGATGGATGTGGCCCTGAATGGTTTAGCACCTCAGTATTTGAACGAGCTCTTGTTA
>NW_015566983.1:0-211 GCF_001515605.1 Sinocyclocheilus anshuiensis | reverse complement strand
TGAAGTCGGAATTTGGACTAGAGTTACGGAACTTGAAAAAAGTAAGCAAGCGCTCGCTGTTGCTTTGGCGCTGTCGGGAAGAGCGAGAGAAACAGCGATGGAAATACCGGTAGACGATTTAAACACGGACACTGGTATGACAACTTTACTAGCGAAACTTGATTTGTTCCTCAAGGAAGAAAAGGACCGGACATATGAAGCTTATACGAGC
>NW_015566982.1:0-211 GCF_001515605.1 Sinocyclocheilus anshuiensis | reverse complement strand
GTACATTTTCATAAGAGCAAGTACAAGTCAGAATCGAGAGCCATGGGTTCTAATGATAAGTGATGGAAAAGCCTGGCCTTCACATATTCCAAGAGATGACATAGATTAAATCATTAAGAGCCTGATAAACTGTTAAGGTGTAAGAAAAAACAATATCAATAAGATGATGTTAAGTTAGATTGACTTCCCATGGCATGTTGAATTAGAACAT
>NW_015566981.1:0-211 GCF_001515605.1 Sinocyclocheilus anshuiensis | reverse complement strand
TGGCACCGGTATCGAAAAAACCCCAAACGATACCCAACCCTAATTTTAATTATCATTAAACCCATATTTGATTATCGATATTTGAAAAACTCATGGTAAATACTGCTCAGCGTTAAGCAAAGTTACTAAGAGTCTAACGCAGCCGCAACACGCAGAGTAGGTTTCTTTTTGTGTGAAAACATGACTGAAGGCAGACTGCTGAGGGAAATTA
>NW_015566980.1:0-211 GCF_001515605.1 Sinocyclocheilus anshuiensis | reverse complement strand
TAGGGGGCGTATTTTAATAGTTAATAATTTAGTTGCATCCTCATTGTGGCATAAATTTGCATGTATGGATCCTCCCTCTCATTTGTTGGCCAAGATCCAGGCTACCTTAGTGGATTTCCTCTGGGATAAACTACATTGGGTCCCGCAGAGTGTGTTATTTTTGCCGAAAGAGGAGGGTGGACAAGGCTTAATACATTTGCAAAGCAGGTTA
>NW_015566979.1:0-211 GCF_001515605.1 Sinocyclocheilus anshuiensis | reverse complement strand
TTAACCAATTTCTCCTAATTTTAGTCTTTATTCTGTGACATGCATTTTTGAATTTTATTTTTTATTATGTCTGATACATTTACGTTTTGTATGAATTGATATTCTCAACTCTATTTTCCAATCACTCAGTATGCAAAAATTTCTAATAATAATTCTTTATTTATTGCTCTTTATTATTTTTTCCACACTTATAATTATTTTTAATATACTT
>NW_015566978.1:0-211 GCF_001515605.1 Sinocyclocheilus anshuiensis | reverse complement strand
TGTAATGACATTCAGGTTAACAATCAATAGATCAGCATATTCCTATGCTACTTTTTCTTTCAGGACAACTGCTGGAACTGTAAATTATTTAATTGCACATTATTTGCTATAGACTTTTGCAATACTTTCCATTTGAATAATGCATCATTCATTTCACAAACATTATGTATCATTTGCAGAATTGAAATCTGGGAGGTTAATACCTGTGATC
>NW_015566977.1:0-211 GCF_001515605.1 Sinocyclocheilus anshuiensis | reverse complement strand
GTACACAAAGCAGCACTGAGCTCACAAACGCTGCTTTATCAGGCAAGATGAAATGAAAATGACATCGAAAATTTTCTAAAGATTTCCTTCAGAAATACAGTGATATAAAAACACCCGCATTTTGTTTTGATTTTTAAACGTGCAGTACGTGCTCATGTTTATTCATCCAAGCCTTTTGGAAAATCCGTCAGTTTTGATATTGTGGTGAGCG
>NW_015566976.1:0-211 GCF_001515605.1 Sinocyclocheilus anshuiensis | reverse complement strand
CTAAGGTGTTGCTATGCAGTTGCTAGGGTACCCGGTGTGGTTGCTTAGGTGTTGCTATGCGGTTGCTAAGGTACTCAGGGTGGCTGCTAGGGTGTTGCTATGCTGTTGCTAGGGTACCCTGGGTGGTTGCTAGGTTGGTTTGGATAGTTGCAAGAGTGTTGCTATGAAGATAGATAGATAGAAATAGTCAGATAGATAGATAGATAGATAG
>NW_015566975.1:0-211 GCF_001515605.1 Sinocyclocheilus anshuiensis | reverse complement strand
GTTCTCATCACCCAGTAACCGAGCATTCCAGCTACGCATTAGCACCGTGTTATTCCAATAAAACTGATGGTTACGCTGCGGCAACATTTTAATGTCAGCACTTAAACGACATTTCGCTAATGTAGGATCAATTCTCTGAGCCTCAGTAAGAACGTCACGTGAAATAGGCAGAAATACATCAGAACCTGGAGAAACAACAGACTTTGCAATC
>NW_015566974.1:0-211 GCF_001515605.1 Sinocyclocheilus anshuiensis | reverse complement strand
GCATAAAATGTCTACTGACTTAAACTCTGGAGTCCCAGAACTACATACAGCTATTAAAATTGTAAAAGTGAAGTTATATTTGGAGAAAAAAGTTTTTTGGACTGAGGGTTTGGTATTTAATCAACCACTAGGTGGCGCACCATATTAGTGATGGGAAGTTCGGATTATTTTACCGACTCGGACCTTTGAGTCTCGTTCAGCAAAATGAACG
>NW_015566973.1:0-211 GCF_001515605.1 Sinocyclocheilus anshuiensis | reverse complement strand
AAGACTTTGATGAGCACTGCGAGAAACTAGATCTAGTCTTCACTCATTTGAGGGAAAACAATTTGAAATTGAAGCCCAGTAAATGCTTCCTTTTCAAGGAAAGATTCAAGTTCTTGGGTCATGTTATATCTAAGGAAGGCATTCAGGTAGACCAGGAAAAAGTACCGGTGTTGGAGACATGGCCGGTCCCAAAGTGTCCTAGAGATGTACG
>NW_015566972.1:0-211 GCF_001515605.1 Sinocyclocheilus anshuiensis | reverse complement strand
TGATGGCCATACAAAAATAGGGTTGTCTGTGTTTTAGAATTTGTTCGGGTGTATGGGATGGCCTGGATGCGTGTGAGATTTCCCAGCCTGAAATATTTTCCCAGTCCGTACCTCGTGGAAATGAATGGCGCAGACGCAGTTTCATTTAAGCGTGCATGTGTATCGTTCGTGGTCTTTTCAGCCATCTCAATTTATATGAGTACATGAACAC
>NW_015566971.1:0-211 GCF_001515605.1 Sinocyclocheilus anshuiensis | reverse complement strand
TAAAGACTTGAAGAGAAGAGGATTTTCTGTGGAAAATGTCAAAGACCTGGACTCCACATCCTGGAAACAGCAGAGCACGGCAACGTGGAAGAGGGCAGGTGCAGATCGACGCCGTACAACAGTGGATCAAGAACGGATAAGGGAAAAGTTACAGAGCTTCCAACATGTCAGGACGGGATCTTCGGGTACTGTTAAGTGAAATTAAAGTGCG
>NW_015566970.1:0-211 GCF_001515605.1 Sinocyclocheilus anshuiensis | reverse complement strand
TTGCTCGGTAGCACACCTGGTACTGCACTGTATGGCACAAATCACTCAATAAAAGAGTTAAAAGACTTGTAAAAGGAACTAAAATGGCATGATTGCTTCAGCAAGTGTGTTTTTATGTCACGTTTGCTTTTGTTAACACTATTGATTAGGTTTAGTGTAGGTCGTACATTATAACGCAATAGAGCGTTAACATTTCAGTGCCACTCACCAG
>NW_015566969.1:0-211 GCF_001515605.1 Sinocyclocheilus anshuiensis | reverse complement strand
TATTTTTATGTTTAAATCTCTTTTTATCTCCTGAAAATATTTTGTTTAGCTTGTCATACAATACATGCATACATAGTGGTAATGTCACGATGTGGGTTGGATGAAGCACACAGCGAAGGGGTAATCCAAAGGTGAGACTTTAACAATCCAATAGTTAAACACAGACGAACATGGGAATAAAACACCACAACGTAACTTTAAAGCAAGACAG
>NW_015566968.1:0-211 GCF_001515605.1 Sinocyclocheilus anshuiensis | reverse complement strand
AACATGAAACCAATAGACAAACTCATTGAGGGCACTTACCATCCTATTAGCACTAGTATGGGCTAATTCAGATAGGGCTGAATTGGATGGAACTCATGGACAAACCCATGTAGGGCCTGTGACGATCCCCGCTGCTTGTTTTGGTAGCTTTGTGATCAGTGGCTCCGCCTATGACTTACCCCAATCTGCATTCCATTGGGCACACCTGTCG
>NW_015566967.1:0-211 GCF_001515605.1 Sinocyclocheilus anshuiensis | reverse complement strand
TAAATTATATTGTATGTGTTGCATTATATCATATATGAATTGTATGCATTGCTGTTTTTGACTGTTACATTAAGAAAACAGCAAATATAAATGAGAAAAGTGAAAGTAGTTTTAAACGCTGTGCATTCACACCACTAGAGGGCAAAACATCACTACTAGCACCATGTGTCAGGATGGCCGAGCGGTCTAAGGCGCTGCGTTCAGGTCGCAG
>NW_015566966.1:0-211 GCF_001515605.1 Sinocyclocheilus anshuiensis | reverse complement strand
GAGGAAAGAGGGGAGAGAGTCTGCTCTTGCTCTGGTGTAAGCAAACTCAGCCCTGTGTTTATGCTGAACGTCAGTCCTGAATACGCTGCTATTTAAGCATTTATCCTTGTTGTTGTGCAGGAACCCCACTTCAGATGTTAAAACACACAAGGTGGCCAAATTCCTCAAGCCAAAAGTGCTCAAAAAATTTGCAGGGCAGCCAATATAACAG
>NW_015566965.1:0-211 GCF_001515605.1 Sinocyclocheilus anshuiensis | reverse complement strand
GGTTCCTGAAGGAGTGGCCTTACCTCTGAAAACCCAGTCTGACCTCGAGGCTCTTGATCAGAAGTTGGGGGATCGTAGTGTCATGTCTGTTGTTGTAAGTTTACTTTATTTTATCATTACTATTATCTTTAATTATTCATTTCTCCTCCTGGAACTCATTTACGTTAAAAAAACTGATTTGTTTAATCTTATTAGCTTCTTGTTTTTGCAG
>NW_015566964.1:0-211 GCF_001515605.1 Sinocyclocheilus anshuiensis | reverse complement strand
TTAGCTGCATTTGTCCCGAGAATCCTATTGTCTTTACAAATTTTCAAGACAAGGGGAGATGTGAGGCATTATTTGAATTTACACAAGTATAAACAGCTCCTGTATCTACCATCATTGGTGTGGTCTTTCCCTCTATCTTTCCCTCTATTTTAATATGCAGCATAGATTCTTGATCAGCTTTAGTTGTTAAAATTGGAAGCTGACTCTCCCC
>NW_015566963.1:0-211 GCF_001515605.1 Sinocyclocheilus anshuiensis | reverse complement strand
GTTTAAAGCTATTCCCCTGATGCCTACATACTGCTCAAGACGTTTTAGCAAAATAGAGTGATCTATAGTGTCGAAGGCTGCACTTAAGTCCAAGAGAAGTCAACAGCCAGTAACAGATCATTTAACACTTTTAAAAGAGCAGATTCTGTGCTGTACTGAGCCTTCACCAGTACCTTCGAGAGAAAAGGAAGCTTAGAAATAGGACGATAAT
>NW_015566962.1:0-211 GCF_001515605.1 Sinocyclocheilus anshuiensis | reverse complement strand
CCAACAACAGGTTGACATGCATGCAAGGTCAAAAAACACGTTCATCGTCTTATAATATGCGTTTATTTTTACCTTACTTGCTCAACAACTCCCTAACGATTCGCTCAACGATTCTTTTTTTCCAAACCCCTCCTTTGCGTGACGCTAATCTGCTGTGATTGGTCTGATTGGTCTCATTTTCATTTCATCATGCCTGCAATGCCTGATAAAG
>NW_015566961.1:0-211 GCF_001515605.1 Sinocyclocheilus anshuiensis | reverse complement strand
ACAGTGGTCTTGGATGGCTTTGTCCACCTACATGGCCCCCACACAAAGAAGTGGGTGACTCTCGGGTCTCCTTCGGTTCCTTTACCAAGTGGCCTGCTGATCGCAAACTGTTTGCACACCTTACCGCGTAAAACCCCCTCAAAATTGGCAGTTTTGCAAAAAAATTGAACGCAAACAGACATAAAAATCTCTCCTAAAGTTGTGCTGGCAG
>NW_015566960.1:0-211 GCF_001515605.1 Sinocyclocheilus anshuiensis | reverse complement strand
TAAGTATAAAAATATAAATGTCTGTCTGGAGTGTGAAAATGTTTGAAGATGGGAGGGAATACAGACAGAACAGGCACCCAAAAGAGGGTGAGAGGAAAAAAAGAGTGCGCAAGAGAGTAGGGTGGGGATGAAGGGGGAGGGAAGGAAACGAAGAGTGAGGGAGAGAGAGAGAGCGAGAGAGAGAGAGAGGGAGAGGGGGAGGAGAAGGAAG
>NW_015566959.1:0-211 GCF_001515605.1 Sinocyclocheilus anshuiensis | reverse complement strand
TACATAATTTTAAATATCGTACAGTTTCATATGTATTAGTTGTACATTTTTTAGTTTTGATGTTTTTTGTTTGTTCATATTGTTTTAATTTAGTTTCGCAAAATGTTTAATTCACTATATTTTACATAATTTATAATATCATGCCGTTTTAAATGTGTATTTGTTAGTTTTCTCGTTTAGACGTTTTTGTTTGTTCATATCGTTTAATCAG
>NW_015566958.1:0-211 GCF_001515605.1 Sinocyclocheilus anshuiensis | reverse complement strand
TTGGCGGTATTTTGTTACAATCATGCCAATTTTAATTGAAAAAAAAAAAATAGATAGATTGAACTATAGATAGAAAATAAGTACTATATATATATATTAGATAGACAAGGCAATTAAAAAAGTTAAAAAAAAAGTACAAATTGTATTTGTATTCATTCATTCATTCATTTATTTTTCAAATATCCCAAGTTTTGATGAACATTAGATGCAG
>NW_015566957.1:0-211 GCF_001515605.1 Sinocyclocheilus anshuiensis | reverse complement strand
ATGGAAACGGTCGCTCCGAGACCTGGAGGGACTCCAGATACCACGACCTTATACATCATTTTCCACCGCAGGTGCTCTGAGAAGAGAACTCTGTATCTTCGCAGATGCATCGGTCAAGGCAATAGCAGCCATAGCCTACATCAAGGTGACAAGCCACCAAGAACAGACTGAGATTGGCTTTGTCTTCGGGAAGGCGAAGTTGACGCCTCAG
>NW_015566956.1:0-211 GCF_001515605.1 Sinocyclocheilus anshuiensis | reverse complement strand
TGTGAGAGAGATAATTGAGTGAAAAGGGAACATTCCTCTCTCACTCCCACTCTCTCTCTCTCTCTCTCTCGTCCTCCCCCGCTGCCACTCCACCCCCTGCTTCCTTCCTGTTCTTATTTTAGCATCTATTGGATGTTTTTCCCACATCCGGCAACAAAGAGAAGCTTGTGCCATATACCAACAGCATGTTCACGCATGGCAAGCATTCAAG
>NW_015566955.1:0-211 GCF_001515605.1 Sinocyclocheilus anshuiensis | reverse complement strand
GCTCAGTCGCTCGGCTTTGCGCTGGCTCGCTGATCGCGGTGGGAAATGGCTCTCCGTCAACAGTGGGCTCGGGCTGATGCTCCGCATCGTGGGGAGATGTTGGGCTGGGCTCTGGGTCTGGAGTGAATCTGATGGCGTCGTAGCTGGTGGTGCTAGCTAACAGCCGGAACAGTCTTGTATAGTCCTCGAGAGATCTGTCCCAATGCTTCAG
>NW_015566954.1:0-211 GCF_001515605.1 Sinocyclocheilus anshuiensis | reverse complement strand
GCATAGTAACCCATACTCACATTGTATATACTGTATATATTTATGAAATACTCCTGTCAACGATGTATGTTTTTATGTCTATGCTTCATGTATTTGTAACCATTTTAAGGAACACTTAATTCTAATAAAGTTAATGTCCTTTAAACGTTTCAGATTTTCAGACCTTCCATCACCTAATTTGAAGTGAGAACTCTTTACGGTTAATAAATAG
>NW_015566953.1:0-211 GCF_001515605.1 Sinocyclocheilus anshuiensis | reverse complement strand
CAAAGTGTACGCAATGTAACAGGGATTTATCATTTCTCTGTTTGGGTAAATGTATTTGTTTGGTCTTGCTTTCATTATGCTACATGTTTTGCATCTCAGGACCCTGGTTGTTTGCCAAGCTTCTAGTGCCATTAACAAAGGCACTTCATACGATCTGCTCGCTGCAAGTGTTAGTGTTCTTAGTTGCATTAATCTGAAAGTGGGACCAAAG
>NW_015566952.1:0-211 GCF_001515605.1 Sinocyclocheilus anshuiensis | reverse complement strand
AACAGAACCAGTTAAGTATATTTTAAAATTTAGTTTTAAATATTGTATGACAAATAATTAAAAATTCTCAACGAAATCATTTATTTTTTAATTCAACTTGGAACTTATCATTTACTGTAATAATCCTTTATTTTGGAATAAAACTCACAATGGTAACAAATAAGACAAAAATCAATATTATATTTTGTCACTGACATAAATGGTCAAAAAG
>NW_015566951.1:0-211 GCF_001515605.1 Sinocyclocheilus anshuiensis | reverse complement strand
CTTATTTTCTTTAAATCTTTCTGTTTGGTTTGAGAGCAACTCAAGCGCTTTTCTCCAGTTTTGACATGATTTTTCTCTCCAACTTCGCTCAATTCTTCATTCTCCTTGTTTTTTTCAATCATCTCTGAAATAAAAGCCAGAATGGTTTATTTTCAGTAAAGTAAAGCTAAATCTGCTTGAAGCTTTATAACTGTCAGCATTATTAATGAAG
>NW_015566950.1:0-211 GCF_001515605.1 Sinocyclocheilus anshuiensis | reverse complement strand
TGTGTAGGTGGAGGAAACACCAGCTGAAATGCTAGAAATCACAGCGCATCTAAAGAGAGACAGAGAACACGTAATTTAGACTTCTAGTCTTTCTTTATATATGATTTCAGGGATTAATTATGGATTTTAAGCCACTGAAAGAGGATCTCACGTGGGATTGTTGTTTCCGTTGTTCTCCAAAGAGTTTCCAATGCGAATCTCCGCTCCGTTT
>NW_015566949.1:0-211 GCF_001515605.1 Sinocyclocheilus anshuiensis | reverse complement strand
GGTTGTGCAAAAATCCTTAAACTCCTTCACCAATGCACATATTGTTTAACGGAATGTTGGCAACAGAACTCAGATCTGAGCGGATCAGAGAGTGTGCTTGTCAAACAGGTACTCTCCCATTTTGCCATGCGGGTCAGCAGAGACGAGGCGACTCAGGCTGCCAGCGTAGTCACCCAGCGTCTTAATGGTGTCATGACTGTCAGTAAAGAAG
>NW_015566948.1:0-211 GCF_001515605.1 Sinocyclocheilus anshuiensis | reverse complement strand
GCGCTGAAAAGTAGCGGGTGCATTTCGAAGGCCAAAACTCATAACGGAGTAAGAATATAGCCCAGAAGGGGTAATAAAATAACCAATCTCTTGTGCACGAGCTGTTAACGGCACTTGCCAATATCCTTTTAGTAGATCAAATTTACTGACATATAAAGCAGAGCCAACCGAATCAACACAATCTTCCATTCGGGGCAAAGGGAAAGAGTCT
>NW_015566947.1:0-211 GCF_001515605.1 Sinocyclocheilus anshuiensis | reverse complement strand
GTATGAATCCACTTGCATGGGTTCGGGTGCTGGAGCCGGTGAGGCAGATGTGCTCAGTGAGGTGAGTCGCTGGACCGGGGTACAGGCCAAGAGATGTTGGGAGATCTTGATAGCCTTCTGGATGAAATTCTCTAATCCCACGGTGTCGTCAAATATCACCATTTGCAGGCGAATGTCGGCGTTCAGCCCTTGCCGGAACGCAGTCAGTAAG
>NW_015566946.1:0-211 GCF_001515605.1 Sinocyclocheilus anshuiensis | reverse complement strand
CGAGCATAAAAGTTGTTCAGTTCATCAGGGAAGGTGGCATTGCTGTTTGGGGGTGTGCTGTTTGCTAGTTTATAGTTTGTGAGGGCATGGATGCCTGTCCACATGCGCCGAGGGTCATTGTTTTAAAATCTGTCCTCAATGCGCAGTTTGTAGTTGTATTTAGCATATTGAATTCCCCTCTTCAGATTGGACCTGGATAAGCTGTAGGCTT
>NW_015566945.1:0-211 GCF_001515605.1 Sinocyclocheilus anshuiensis | reverse complement strand
TCTGGGTGGTTTCTAAGATTTTTTAGGGGGTTGCTAGGATTTTCTTCATGGTTGCTAGGTGGTTGCTAAGTTGTTCTGGGTCAGTGCTAAGGCAGATCTGGGTAATTAATAAGATTTTTGTAGGTGGCTGTTTTTCTAGGGTGTTTGCAGGCTTTCTATGTGCTTTTGTGTGGCTCAGGTGTTGTGGGTGTTTGCTAGGGTGTTCTGGGTG
>NW_015566944.1:0-211 GCF_001515605.1 Sinocyclocheilus anshuiensis | reverse complement strand
GTGAGAGAGTGAGGGAGTGTGAGAGAGTGTGTGAGTGAGTGTGAGTGTGAGAGAGCGAGGGATTGTGTGAGAGAGTGAGTGTGTGAGAGTGAGGGAGTGTGAGAGTGTGAGAGTGAGTGAGTGAGGGAGTGTCAGAGTGAGAGAGAGTGAGGGAGTGAGAGTGTGTGAGAGTGTGTGAGAGAGTGTGAGAGAGTGAGGGAGTGAGAGAGAG
>NW_015566943.1:0-211 GCF_001515605.1 Sinocyclocheilus anshuiensis | reverse complement strand
ATATGAAATTGAATGAAAAGTGCCAATTGCAACATTGCATTTAGAAATTGCATCAAAGATTTCTTTTTATGGTTTTTTTCTTTCAGTGTTGAGCATTATAACCAATCAACCATATACTTGTTGAGTGCATGAATGCAATGGCCAATCAGAGGCATTTAGATTAGTCACCAGTGATCAAGAAACCCGCTGAAAATGCCAGAGTTTTCCAGAG
>NW_015566942.1:0-211 GCF_001515605.1 Sinocyclocheilus anshuiensis | reverse complement strand
GCAGGTTTGAATTTAGCAGCTGACGATGTGCCGCACTGAACGTTCTAATCACACCGGCGTGATCGTATCAAATATAAAAAAAACATTATTCAGCTATTTTTTTTTTTTGTCTTTTGGAAGCTGCATTCAAAATCCAATCGGCTCAACAATCTCCGTCTGAATTGGCATGGCAGAGGCGTCCCCCACGGTTGAAATCGCTTTCTGGAAAGAG
>NW_015566941.1:0-211 GCF_001515605.1 Sinocyclocheilus anshuiensis | reverse complement strand
TGGAGTCATGCTTTGTGCTGTGTGATTTGATCTATTTACAGTTTCGTTCTTTGGCTATTGGCCTGTATCGAATTCGACGTGAAAGATTAAGCTGATGTCCGTGATAGAGTTTTAGTCTTACTACGTGTTGAGTTCAAAGTTAAGAATGCAATCCAATGCATCGAGTTACTTAAATCAAACACGTCTCTCGGTGATGATTCAAATGTCTAGT
>NW_015566940.1:0-211 GCF_001515605.1 Sinocyclocheilus anshuiensis | reverse complement strand
GTTAGTGATGTGCTCTTAACACAAAAACGAACATTCTCAAGCCTTTTTCAACTCTTCCCCACTAAGTGAAAAATCTAATAAGTGTCTATTCCACTACTTCACCGCCTACTTACTTTGACCATTATAAACCAATCAAACAGAACTCAGAGGTTCTACTTTCAACTAATTAACCAACAAACTTGTCTTTCTTTGCCCACATTCTCTTTAACTT
>NW_015566939.1:0-211 GCF_001515605.1 Sinocyclocheilus anshuiensis | reverse complement strand
TGGATGATGCAGTCAACATGGGACTGCATTATATTCTGCAACATCATGAAAGACCTAGGACTCATGCAAGGATCTTGTTTGTAGACTTCAGTTCGGCCTTCAATACCATCTTGCCTGACCTTCTTTCAGACAAACTGACCCAGCTCTCCGTGTCCACCCCGATCTGTCTGTGGATCACCAGCTTCCTGACAGACAGGCAGCAGCTAGTGAG
>NW_015566938.1:0-211 GCF_001515605.1 Sinocyclocheilus anshuiensis | reverse complement strand
CCGTCTCCTCCATTATGGCGTAAAACATAAAAACAAAAATGAGCAGTTCTGGCCCCACCTATCCTGGCAGGATTGTCCTCTTGTCAGCTCTCCTCTCGCACCATTGCTATGCGACAGAGCACTAATCGGGAACCTCTGGTGTAGCAATTAGGAAATTCTGTGAAGTCGGAGCATCTCACGCACTTCGGAGGGCCCTTCGTGCACTTCGGAG
>NW_015566937.1:0-211 GCF_001515605.1 Sinocyclocheilus anshuiensis | reverse complement strand
TCACGGAACGGTCATCATCGCTCCCAAAATAATGTAAGGGTATTTTTTTTATCCATTTCTTTATTGATTTATTTTCAATTCATTAATATGCTGAGAATCTTTTTATTCAGTATTATATTGTATGAGCACACACACACACATAGTGTGATACGATCTATTAAAATGGTTTATTGTTCATCAATGCTTGTTTTTAATCACAGCTCCCATAGAG
>NW_015566936.1:0-211 GCF_001515605.1 Sinocyclocheilus anshuiensis | reverse complement strand
ACACACACACACACACATCAGAGGCCCAGCCATCAGGCCCCACACCTGGGCATGTTTGCAAAGGAAGAGGCCGGGGCGGGCAGCCCTCCATACGCCTGTCGACTGGCTCCACAATGTCTGGCCAGCTGTGAGCCTGGCCTGCCCTGAGCCCTCACTGTGGGGGCTGAACACACAGCTGGGGAAGGCATGCTTCCCAAAGAGAGAGAGAGAG
>NW_015566935.1:0-211 GCF_001515605.1 Sinocyclocheilus anshuiensis | reverse complement strand
GACATTGTCCGATGCCAATTTGGTAGACATCGCCCAACCCTAGTGCTTATCAACAAAAAAGAAGCATTAAGAATCAAAAAATTTTGATTTAGTATTATTATTATTAAATACTAGGGATGTAACGATTAACCGTGAGCCAGTCGAAAATCGATTCAAATATGTGACTATTCAAATTGGTTGAGATGCCAAACAAATCGCGATACAATTGGAG
>NW_015566934.1:0-211 GCF_001515605.1 Sinocyclocheilus anshuiensis | reverse complement strand
GTTTTTGCTTGTAAACAGTGCTTGATCTGTGCATATTTCTCTACTTTTTCAGACGAAATGGCTGCCACTAGGGAAAGCAATATTATGGAAGGAGGACTCATATTTTAGCCAGAAGCAATGGTTTGAAGTTCAAAACGTCTCAATCATTGATTAGTTTCTTATAAACACGCAGCCTTTTCCTTTAAAAGATGTTAATTGATGGACTGGAGTG
>NW_015566933.1:0-211 GCF_001515605.1 Sinocyclocheilus anshuiensis | reverse complement strand
TGCTCATGTTAAGCGATTTCATCTTCTGATCTCTGGTGTTTTAAAGCTGTGTTAATCAGGAAGAAGGTCGCTAATGCTGCTGTCACCTCTCCGTGATCCAGGCTTAATACTTACTGTAGCACATTTTATTTTGATTTAACACCTTTGAGATAGACCATGAGCACTGCCCAAGTACATTCTAATGTCAGCTAATTGCCTTTGTTCCAAGGAG
>NW_015566932.1:0-211 GCF_001515605.1 Sinocyclocheilus anshuiensis | reverse complement strand
GGACAGGACGAGGATTCACAGACGGATACTACTGACACCTCTGGAAGTTCTACAGCAGTACCATCAGGAAATAGGGAGAGCTTATTAACGGTTCCTTCAACTACGACATGACAGGCTGAGAGTGCCTTGCTGGGCGCCACCACTGTACAAGGAGTTGAAGCGAGCGCCGCCACCTCGGGAGGTTCTGCAGCACACGCCGCCACCTCTGGAG
>NW_015566931.1:0-211 GCF_001515605.1 Sinocyclocheilus anshuiensis | reverse complement strand
TATATTTTTTAATTTTGTTTCAGTCTCTGTAAAGGTGCCGGTCCGAGTGAAACTGCTGTACCGACAGCATCTGCTGAGAGAAATACGAGCAAACATCTCTGCACACGTGAGTTAAAACACACATGTATACATACATTTACTGAGCGAAATGAATATTAATGAAGCATAATTTGTGACTCTGGAGCACAAAAGCAGTCTTAAGTCGCTGGGG
>NW_015566930.1:0-211 GCF_001515605.1 Sinocyclocheilus anshuiensis | reverse complement strand
TGACAAATATCCCAGGCACCTACAGGACACGCTCTCAAACCCCCAGCAGCTGTACTCAGCACATACTATTACAAAGTTCATTTACGTTTTGAGGCCACTGGGGGAATCAAACATCCTTTTCAAAACATAGGCAAACCATTGAGCTTGTATTAAAGAGTAACTTGCGTTTTTCACTCTGATTTTGTCCGACTGCTCTGCGTAAAGTCTATGG
>NW_015566929.1:0-211 GCF_001515605.1 Sinocyclocheilus anshuiensis | reverse complement strand
GTTACATCCACCCCTGCTAAATTTCACCAAAATTGTATAAATATCAATACCAAAATACACACCAATGTTTACCAAGGCATAAGACAGGGTCCTAGAAAAGAACCACCAACTATCAAAGTATCCCATAAGGATGGAATGGGAAGAGACTGGCGCCAGCATCTCAACCCAACAACTGGCTGTAGGATGCCCATTTTACACCCCACTACTCTGT
>NW_015566928.1:0-211 GCF_001515605.1 Sinocyclocheilus anshuiensis | reverse complement strand
AAAGCAGCTTCACAGAAAATGAAAGTTTCTACATTACATTTAGAAGTAGTTTATCAGTGGTGGTTATGTCAAGATTAGGGGTTCTCCGATCAGGGTTTTTGAGGCTGATCGCCGATCACAGAAAGCAGTATCTGTCTATATATACCGATACCGATCTTTTTAAAGCCTTTTTTTATCATTTATAACTATTTATAGTGATACTCCAGTCAGG
>NW_015566927.1:0-211 GCF_001515605.1 Sinocyclocheilus anshuiensis | reverse complement strand
CGCCTTCGCAGCTGGAATCGGGACCTCTCAGCACGGCTGACCTGCCGCTTCAGCGATGCAGCAGTCCCGGTCCTTTTCCCCTGCCGCCATCCGGCGATACTAAAAGAGCTACTACTTGGCGTTGTTGCAAATGCCACGCCGTTACTGCAGTTCGTGCGGGTCTCCTCTGCACGCCGATGACGGCCACACGGAGTGCGTTTCCTGCTTGGGG
>NW_015566926.1:0-211 GCF_001515605.1 Sinocyclocheilus anshuiensis | reverse complement strand
TGACAAATATCCCAGGCACCTACAGGACACGCTCTCAAACCCCCAACAGCTGTACTCAGCACATACTATTACAAAGTTCATTTAAGTTTTGAGGCCACTGGGGGAATCAAACATCCTTTTCAAAACATAGGCAAACCATTGAGCTTGTATTAAAGAGTAACTTGCATTTTTCACTCTGATTTTGTCCGACTGCTCTGCGTAAAGTCTATGG
>NW_015566925.1:0-211 GCF_001515605.1 Sinocyclocheilus anshuiensis | reverse complement strand
TTTTAAATCTTTACCAATCTTTGCCACTATCCTTCAAACCACTAGTTTTTACCCATTTATCAGCTAGAAGTTTTTAATCATTTAAAATATAATACAATTTAGTGTGATCACTTTTTCTTTTGTATATTTTAATAAGTACAGGTCATGTACTTAGTATGTTGTTTAATTTTTACGTGAATATATCTGTTACACTGAATGACGATGGAACATT
>NW_015566924.1:0-211 GCF_001515605.1 Sinocyclocheilus anshuiensis | reverse complement strand
GGGTTTGGAACGACATGAGGTTGAGTAATTAATGACAGAATTTTTCATTAAATTTCTTTTTCATAGACACATTTTTGGGTGAACTAACCCTTTAATTATTATTTTTTTTCCCACAGGTTATTCCATTATATATGGCTGACACCACGTTCCAGCCCACAGCGATTGAGATGGTGGAAGGACAGACCAGTCCACCACAGCTTCTGACAGAGGC
>NW_015566923.1:0-211 GCF_001515605.1 Sinocyclocheilus anshuiensis | reverse complement strand
GTAAAAGTAATAATCTTGATATATATATATATATATATATATATTATCTGTAAGGGGCAATATTTGCTTATTTTTACTTTTTACATTTATTTTATTTATTTTTTCTTTTGTCAAATTTAACCAGTTACAATACTATAGACTGTTACCAATCTATTTTTTTTTTCAACATCAACAAAAGCCATCTTTACACTGCAAAGGTGTAACAGTAGCT
>NW_015566922.1:0-211 GCF_001515605.1 Sinocyclocheilus anshuiensis | reverse complement strand
TATTAGAATGATTTCTGAAGGATCATGTGACACTGAAGACAGTAGCAATGGCTCATGAAAATTCAGCTTTGCCACCACAGGAATAAATAATATTTTAAAGTATATTAAAAACAGAAAACCTTTATTTTGACTTGAATAATATTTAACAATACAATGTCTTTACTGTTTTTTGATTAAATAAATGCAGCCTTGATAAGCATAAGAGACTTCT
>NW_015566921.1:0-211 GCF_001515605.1 Sinocyclocheilus anshuiensis | reverse complement strand
AATTTAGGATATCTGCCATTCTGTTTTCATTAGTTGTAAAAGCTATTATTAATTGGACACTCTACATAACTAGTCAGAATTCATTCTCTTTTCCAACAATAAATTTATAATGTGCTAGAAATAAACCTAAGATCTGATTTAGTACGTCAGAAATCTGAAAAATGGACATTTGCACTAGTAACAACATAATTATTGCTATTAAAAAAATGAT
>NW_015566920.1:0-211 GCF_001515605.1 Sinocyclocheilus anshuiensis | reverse complement strand
AATTAAATAATGTGAGATTTAGATCAAGTATATGTGTTAATTGCAATAAACTTGAGTTGTTTAAAATCGGAACAGCTGAAAGAAACTATTAGGAGCACTTCATGTTACATTTTTATTCTTTGACTGAAAGCCCCATCATTAAGGCATGGACAAGAAAAAATACACAAATTAATAGAAACTGGACACTAATATAACAAAAACCAACAATCGG
>NW_015566919.1:0-211 GCF_001515605.1 Sinocyclocheilus anshuiensis | reverse complement strand
TGTTTATGCTGGAGTGCTTGATCTCTTCTACACAATCTTCACCAACCTTGAGAATGACGGGCTTCTGAATCCAGATGATGAAGTGCATCTCTATGCCCTCCAGCGGTGTTTCTTGCCACATGTACAGAAACACCTTCAGTACTTTCAGGATGGCTGGAACCACTACAAGTTGCGGACAGAAGGAGACCAGTCACCAATACAGCTCTGGTTA
>NW_015566918.1:0-211 GCF_001515605.1 Sinocyclocheilus anshuiensis | reverse complement strand
TACTTATCTAAAGCTGCTTTAGTGGGGTTTTTAGTTAAACAATGTGTATTTTGGAAGCAACTGTTATTTGATTAATATAACATTAAATGGGGAAACAATGCTGTTTATTTCGACATTCTTATAGGCTAAATGTGGTGACTGCAGTTTTATTTATTTTTATGTGTGTATACATACATACATACATACATACATACATACATACATACAGTGG
>NW_015566917.1:0-211 GCF_001515605.1 Sinocyclocheilus anshuiensis | reverse complement strand
AAAAGTAGGCAATAACAGCAGAGTTTATGAGAACGGCCGCTCTTTGCTTATAGCTATGTAGCGTAGCCGTAGTCACGAGGAAGTAGTGACAGATCTTTTGTATAGCGTCGTACATTCGAGCGAAATACATTTTTGGGGGGAGAGAACTTGTTGCTACGTTTCGACTGTTGGCTGGTTGTTGAGATGGGGGCATTGCACTCAAAAGTGGAGG
>NW_015566916.1:0-211 GCF_001515605.1 Sinocyclocheilus anshuiensis | reverse complement strand
GTGATGAGAGGAGCTCGGGGAAGATATGAAATGTATGAAACGACCCCATTAACTGTGCCGGAGATAAAGGAGGATGTTGGGGTGATGCTGAAGGAGAAATGAAGGGTGTGTGTGTCTCTGGAGATGTGATTATTCTCCTCAGTAACCAGGTCAACAGCGCTAAACCCCACGGCAAAACCACAGTAACATCCACGAATACACCAGCACATCA
>NW_015566915.1:0-211 GCF_001515605.1 Sinocyclocheilus anshuiensis | reverse complement strand
GTCAAGTCCCTCGCCAACCTCCACCATGCACAACATCAAGCTCTCAACATCAAGGACAAGAGGTTTCGGTCTCTCCTCGAGGTGCAACAAGAGGATCAACAGCTTCTGCGTAGTGTGCTGGCCCAGGGGGCTGGTGGCACCGCTCCAACAAGCGTCACCCTGCCTTCGCACGTCCCGCTGCAGAAGATGGGTGCTGAGGACGACCCGGAGG
>NW_015566914.1:0-211 GCF_001515605.1 Sinocyclocheilus anshuiensis | reverse complement strand
TTTTCGCGCACTAATTTTGTACTTAATATACTAAAAATGATTCTTCAGTACTTCTTAAGCTCATCTAAGTGTACTCAACTGCTATTTTGGGACACCATGAATATGAACTAAAATGTGACCCTGGAGCACAAAACCAGTAATAAGGGTCAATTTTTCGAAATTGAGGTTTATGCATCATCTGAAGCTGAATAAATAAGCTTTCCATTGATGT
>NW_015566913.1:0-211 GCF_001515605.1 Sinocyclocheilus anshuiensis | reverse complement strand
CTTCATCATCCGATCCTTCATCTCTGGATGTGAAATAGTCCATTAAAACATTGTTTAGGGCACTGACATCACCAAAATTGAGCAGACTGAGACGATCATTTAAATTAGCAGCTATTTTAGACTGCGTTGTTCTCTTGCACTCCGCCATCTCACGATATTAAAAAATAAATAAAAAAACTTTGCGTGCCGTAGTTTACACAGGACTGGCGGG
>NW_015566912.1:0-211 GCF_001515605.1 Sinocyclocheilus anshuiensis | reverse complement strand
TCACGTTCGAGTTTCGATTAAAAGTGACTCGCACGTATTGTTGGGTGTTAACCAAGGGAGGCGTACACTCCGTCAAGGGTAGTGTTAGCTTGGTTCATAGGTGGAGAGTGGATAAGGGGAGTAAGGGTGGGCAAGGAAGGAAAGTTTGGGATTCTGCTTCAAAGCGGAGTTCATTTCTAAGTTCATTCATTCTTCATGGTGTTCATTTTAG
>NW_015566911.1:0-211 GCF_001515605.1 Sinocyclocheilus anshuiensis | reverse complement strand
GTCGATACAGGACACAAGTTCATAGACAACCTCTGTGGTCGGTTCAGGACAGGATAAGAGTTCAGAATCGACCTCCTTGGTCGTGACAGGGTAATCAGAGAGTTCAGGAAAAGCCCCCTTGGCCAGGAAAGTGCAAACAGAGAGTTCAGGAAAGGCTTCCTTGGCCGGGACAGTGCAAACAGAGAGTTCAGGAAAGGCCTCCTTGGCCGGG
>NW_015566910.1:0-211 GCF_001515605.1 Sinocyclocheilus anshuiensis | reverse complement strand
CTCGTTTATAATGGGTTTTCATGTTTTTGTCTCGTTGCTCCGGCCTGACCATAGACTGTATAAAAACATAGACATACTGTCCGTGACATTACCCGCAGAGCGTTTTTGAAGCCCAGAGTGGGCGGAGCGGGCCGTCGCCATCTTGGTTGCGCATCACCGTGCGTCACCCCGGATAATCGAAAATGGGCAAAGAGGCGGGAGCAGGTTGCTG
>NW_015566909.1:0-211 GCF_001515605.1 Sinocyclocheilus anshuiensis | reverse complement strand
GAGCAAGTAGATAGTCCACTCTTTGTGGTTTGGGCAGCTCTACAGTAGGGCTATCTAGACTAGCCATGGTTTTGTAGTTTGGTAGCCTTTCCCAATTACGTAGCTATCTGAGGATATCTATGTGCTAGCTCAGTGAGTGCTCCCCTTCGTAGGGTTTTAAGTAGCTGTCTCCTGAGTCCTTGCCTAGACAGTGCTATCTCCCCTGTTAGGG
>NW_015566908.1:0-211 GCF_001515605.1 Sinocyclocheilus anshuiensis | reverse complement strand
TTGGTTGTGTGGGCCGCGAGTTGAAAAAGGTTGGGAACCACTGGTATATAGCATATAAAACTTTGGCACCATAACTTTATTTTGCAGCAAAAATAACTAGATTGTGAAACATTTTTACCATGATATAAAATTACTCATTTCGTTACACAAGATTTATGGTCATGCCCAGGGCTGTCGCTAGTGGGGTGAAAGGTGGTGACGATTATAGGGG
>NW_015566907.1:0-211 GCF_001515605.1 Sinocyclocheilus anshuiensis | reverse complement strand
AGTCATTGAATCATTCATTCATAAATTACATGTGATTTTGTTTAGGTGTCTAATGTTTTTTCTTCAGAATCTTGAGAGAACCACAACTTCCATTGGGGGGAAAGAAAAAAAACTCTATTTTATACTCTAATACTCCAATTTATCCAGAATCATGCAGTTCTATTTCGCACACAAACAGCTCTTAAAGAGTCCAGTTTTTATGCAGCCTGTT
>NW_015566906.1:0-211 GCF_001515605.1 Sinocyclocheilus anshuiensis | reverse complement strand
TAAAGTCATTATTTTTGTTTTCTTCACGCACAAAAAGTATTCCCGTAGCTTCATAAAATTAAGGTTGAACCACTGATGTCACATGGGCAATTTTATCGATGTCCTTACTATCTTTCTGGGTCTTGAATGTGTCAGTTGCATTGTTGTCTATGCAGGGTCAGAATGTTCTTGGATTTCATCAAAAATATCTTAATTTGTGTTTCGAAGATGA
>NW_015566905.1:0-211 GCF_001515605.1 Sinocyclocheilus anshuiensis | reverse complement strand
CAATAATCCACACCACTCCAGTCCATCAGTTAATGTCTTAAGAAGACAAAAGCAGTGTGTTTGTAAGAAACAAATCCATCAAGACATTTTTAACTAAAAAATTAGTCCATAATCCACAATCACGCATCCTCCAGTGAAAAAGTGGTCTGAATCAGGAGAGAAATCTGCACCGTTTACAAGCCAAAACAGCTCTAAACAAATATGTGGCTGG
>NW_015566904.1:0-209 GCF_001515605.1 Sinocyclocheilus anshuiensis | reverse complement strand
TTTTTTTTTTTTTTTTGGTAGATATACAGACTTTCCTGCTCCTGTAGAGCACAAATATGAAAGGGTCTTATACAGAGATGCAGAGCTGATATCACTGAAGATAGATGTATTTGCTTTCAGCAGTGAGTCATTGTCTGTCATCAGCTCAGTGCTGAGGGAGAGTGAGAGGAGCTCTTTGATGTGTGTGTGTGTGTGTGTGTGTGTGTGTG
>NW_015566903.1:0-211 GCF_001515605.1 Sinocyclocheilus anshuiensis | reverse complement strand
TGCTTCTGCTCTTTTCTGGCTTTTCTCAGTCAACTTCTTGGCTGAGAGAAAACTGTTAAACACTTGTTTTGTGGCTCTTAGAATCACTTTTACTATAATCAATACAACATCCATTTAATCAGAAGCTAAACTCCAAAAGAAATAACTTCATAAACTGATGATTGTTATCATCAATATATAACAACAAACACCTGATCATATTTTCTCTGGG
>NW_015566902.1:0-211 GCF_001515605.1 Sinocyclocheilus anshuiensis | reverse complement strand
TGCTTCTGCTCTTTTCTGGCTTTTCTCAGTCAACTTCTTGGCTGATAGAAAACTGTTAAACACTCGTTTTGTGGCTCTTAGAATCACTTTTACTATAATCAATACAACATCCATTTAATCAGAGGCTAAACTCCAAAAGAAATAACTTCATAAACTGATGATTGTCATCATCAATATATAACAACAAACACCTGATCATATTTTCTCTGGG
>NW_015566901.1:0-211 GCF_001515605.1 Sinocyclocheilus anshuiensis | reverse complement strand
CTCATTATTTTAATTCATATGTATTCAGAGTGTGTCACGGGTGATCTAAAGGATCCACGTGCAAAGGCAGTCCGTTAGAATCAGCCTGCGTTGGTGGTATAGTGGTGAGCATAGCTGCCTTCCAAGGAGTTGAGCCGGGTTCGATTCCCGGCCAACGCATTTCCTTTGGTCTGGGCTGAAGTCAAAGCGGAACTCCTTCTGCAACCTCTGG
>NW_015566900.1:0-211 GCF_001515605.1 Sinocyclocheilus anshuiensis | reverse complement strand
ATAGCCCCTCGTCACAGGCCATTCTTGAAATTAGCCTTCGAGGGTATGGCTTATCAATATACGGTCCTTCCCTTTGGGATGTCCCTGGCCCCCCGCACCTTTACGAAGTGCATGTCCCTCTGAGACAGATGGGAGTCCGTATTGTCAATTACCTTGACTACTGGCTCATCCTGGCCCAGTCAGAGGCAGAACTAATATCTCACAGAGCCCT
>NW_015566899.1:0-211 GCF_001515605.1 Sinocyclocheilus anshuiensis | reverse complement strand
GAGGCAGCAGCGGAGCTGGAGCGCTTAGGCAGGAAATGTTGCATAACCTGGGACGATTTCTGTTCATCCGTGAAGTGCTCAGCGAATCCTTCGCCGCCGGGCTGAAAAGACCTTTGGGAGAGACTGGAGCATCAAGGAAGGGGATCTTATCTGCGTCCTTAATCTCTTGTCAGTGTCAGCCACAAATGGCGCTCGAGCACCACAAGGCTGG
>NW_015566898.1:0-211 GCF_001515605.1 Sinocyclocheilus anshuiensis | reverse complement strand
ATTGTCTATCTATATGGGCCATAAAAGCCATATATGATGTATCAAATATGATACAAAACAAAACACATATGCAAGGTCATATGTATATAAAATATTACATTTTGTCTGTTTCATTTATTATTTCATATGTCAGACTTTACAGTGTTAAAATATCAGTTTCCCTGGGCTTCCCACAGGACAAGCCGTTATCTAATGCTCTAGAGGAACAGTC
>NW_015566897.1:0-211 GCF_001515605.1 Sinocyclocheilus anshuiensis | reverse complement strand
ATCGTGCAACCTTGAGGGCTCGGGACACGGTGGAAGTTTCCACTCAAGCCCTACCCCCACAGCGGCCCGGGAAAGCATAGCCGTTATTTCCGGAGCCGATTCAGGCATTGCTACAGTCCTGGAGGACAGCAGCGCAGCCAAATCTTCCTCTCCAGAAAGCTCTGGTTCACCCTCCGATGCAGCGATCGACATCTGGTCGTTGGGAGGAGCG
>NW_015566896.1:0-211 GCF_001515605.1 Sinocyclocheilus anshuiensis | reverse complement strand
GACCAACGAGAGAACAACAGCAGTATACAAGTGCCATGACAAGTCTCAGTTAGTATAGCACAGTATACGTAGCTAGTTTAAAAAAAAAATTTTTTTTTAATTATTATTAAATAATAGAATGGAATATAACAGAATAGAATAGGTAAGTGCTAGTATTAGTTGGTTCGGTGCTGGCGAAAAAGATGTGTCTTTAGATGTTTTTTGAAAATGG
>NW_015566895.1:0-211 GCF_001515605.1 Sinocyclocheilus anshuiensis | reverse complement strand
GTATCTAAAGGCCATTGCATATTTGTGTGTAAATGGTGTGTTGACATCTATGGGAGCATACTGTTCAGAAACACACCACACTCATCCAGCTCTGGATGCACAACTACAAAACGCTCAATTTCCTCATTCTGCTTCTGCACTGCAAAATATTAGATTTTTGGCAATGAGAGATGACGCAACAGCCATGTTATGCACAGGCTGTTGCCTCTGG
>NW_015566894.1:0-211 GCF_001515605.1 Sinocyclocheilus anshuiensis | reverse complement strand
ATAGAATATACGGTCTGTACAGTAGAAAAACCATTACGCCTTTGGAGAGTCCCCACAAGGATAGCTGACCAGACATCTGTGTGTGTGAGTGAGTGTGTGAGAGAGTGAGTGTGTGTGTGAGTGAGTGAGTGTGTGAGAGCAAGTGAGTGTGTGTGTGTGTGAGTGAGTGTGTGTGTATGAGTGAGTGTGTGTGTGAGTGAGTGAGTGAGTG
>NW_015566893.1:0-211 GCF_001515605.1 Sinocyclocheilus anshuiensis | reverse complement strand
AAACATATTAGTGCAAAAAAATGCCCCTGTATGTGTTTTTGTCTTCTATAATAAGCGATATCACACCAGCAGCATGAACGTACATGTTTGTGTTTTTGAGAAAACAGCGTTTATGCGTGGTTAGTGAAGAACTAATTTTTTTAAGTCACTGAAATAAGGCCATAAAACACACAGAACATTTGTTCACAAGACTTTTGAGAACTGGATGTGG
>NW_015566892.1:0-211 GCF_001515605.1 Sinocyclocheilus anshuiensis | reverse complement strand
TCATTAATTAATGGTTCATTACATTAAGGTTCACAGGTAATATTGAAATTAAAATTTTCAATATTAATATGTCATCAAGTCATGGTTGTGCTTTTATGATTTCCCCCCCAAAATAAAAATCAAGATGATAGTTTAATCTTGATAAACAAAATACATCGGTTTCTAATCATTGCTGTGGATAGACATCATGAACGTTTGTGGAGAATCATGG
>NW_015566891.1:0-211 GCF_001515605.1 Sinocyclocheilus anshuiensis | reverse complement strand
CTACTATCCACCTAGAAAGTCTTTGCTTCGTGACCGGATGCCCTTGGTGCGGTTACCGAAACTAACAAAGAGTTGTTCCAACCTTCTGAAGGGGCTGAACGCTCGATGTAAAATCTTAGAGCTCTGACAGGGCAGAGCAAGGATAACTCTCGATCCTTTTCAGAGAAAGGAAGCGCAGAGAGCGTAATGACCTGTGCTCTGAATGGAGTGG
>NW_015566890.1:0-211 GCF_001515605.1 Sinocyclocheilus anshuiensis | reverse complement strand
GGGCCAGTTGGTCAGCACAGACTTTTAAACAGGCAGGTGAAACACAAACTGGGCCTGAAGCTTTCTGAGTCATCTGCTTCCCGAAGACCCGGTTCACATCCTCTACACAGAACTTAAGCGCAAGTTAAAGGTGGGGGAAGGAGGGATGGAGGGGGGGTTGCAAGGGGGTAGGTGAATGTGTGAAATGCAGATCAGAGCGGATGGGGGGTGG
>NW_015566889.1:0-211 GCF_001515605.1 Sinocyclocheilus anshuiensis | reverse complement strand
AAATATCCAGTTTTTAAAAATACAGCTTCAAGTTTTCAAGATGAATCAAATTCAATATTCTAAAATTCAATTCGCAGAAATTCCGATCGTAGAGAAAGTAGGTCAGAGGTAATCCACAGGGAAGTGTAGATGATCTCCGAAAAGTCAAACGAAGCATTTTGCCCAATTTTAGTAGTTTTCTGGCGTGAGCGTGTGGTTCAAGATCTACCTG
>NW_015566888.1:0-211 GCF_001515605.1 Sinocyclocheilus anshuiensis | reverse complement strand
TTTCTGTACCTTGAATTGCTGTCTTTTTTGTAGTTCGACATTTGTTTTTCCGTTTGGGAATGTGACGTTAAAAAATTGTATTAGGTGCAAAGTCACTAAAGAACATTTTTACTTATTTTTTATTTTTTTCAGGAACATCTTCTGCAACAGCAGGAACACTGAAAACGGTAGGTGCTGTTTTTGCCATTTTTGGTTTTGGGATTTCAGGTGG
>NW_015566887.1:0-211 GCF_001515605.1 Sinocyclocheilus anshuiensis | reverse complement strand
CAGCTCAGCGGCATGTCCAAACTGTACCATAATGCATTAATCTGCGTTAGTGAAGAAATCACAAAATTGCAGTATTATTTAAACTGTTTCTGACGAAGAAATCTCAGTACAGTGTTATATAAATGTAGATTTGAGTGATGCTCCTCTTTCTACAGCATCAAGACCGTATAGATTATAATTAGATCGATGCAATTCATCTACACTTTGACTG
>NW_015566886.1:0-211 GCF_001515605.1 Sinocyclocheilus anshuiensis | reverse complement strand
CAAAAAGATGGTAAATACTACAGCTTCCTAGGGAGCTATTCTAAATTTAGACGCACACACACTCAGCCGTTCCTCCAGAAGCTGACAATGGGCTCATGAGGCCTGGTACTATAAATTCTGTCAAAGCCAGAAAAATACAGGTACAAGTTTGGAGGGGGGAAGTCTTGTTGAAAAAGATTCTGTAAAACTCCAAACTCCCAAGCACGGGGGT
>NW_015566885.1:0-211 GCF_001515605.1 Sinocyclocheilus anshuiensis | reverse complement strand
GGCAAAAGCCACTGCTGACCAAAAAGAACACAAAGGCTCGTCTCAAATTTGCCAAAAAATATCTTGATTATCCAAAAGACTTTTGGGCAGATATTCTGTGGACTGATGACAAAAGTTGAACTTTTTGGAAGGTGTGTGACCCGTTACATCTGGTGTAAAACAAATGCAGCATTTCATAAAAAGAACGTCATACCAACAGTCAAACATGATG
>NW_015566884.1:0-211 GCF_001515605.1 Sinocyclocheilus anshuiensis | reverse complement strand
CTCCACTGAAATAAGAAAAGAGAATGCATGTAGTGATATGAGAGCAGCACGGTACGTTGCCATGGACAACGATGAAAGTAATTATTATATAAAAATACTTGGTTAAAATTTATCTCAGGTGATGTTATAGTTTAATTATAGAAATAAGTACTGAGTAATATTAACGAACTAAATGTACCTATATAGGGTTAAAGCTAGGGTTAGGGTTTGG
>NW_015566883.1:0-211 GCF_001515605.1 Sinocyclocheilus anshuiensis | reverse complement strand
TAAAATAATGTAAAAACATAAGTTGCCATGACTTACTGATGATATTATTTTTCCAGTGTATAGTTTTAGTTAACTATAATAACCCTGCCCAACACTCATCTCCTCCTTTCACACTGGCCTGCTGAGCTCAGATGAGCAGAAAGCCACAATCACATTTTCTTGTAACGGTGAAGTGTTGAGAGGTGTGTCAGACTCTTCCCGGCCTCCCTTG
>NW_015566882.1:0-211 GCF_001515605.1 Sinocyclocheilus anshuiensis | reverse complement strand
ATGTCAAGATTTTCTGGCATTGCATCCTTTAGCAGATGTGGATCTTTTAGCTACATTCCGCACAGTCCTGTATGGAACTGCTCGTGACTGGTGGGAAGTTGCACGTACCTCTGTATTCACCTGGACTGAATTTGAGGCTGCTTTTCTCTCTGCATTTCTCTCAGAGGACTACGAAGATGAGTTGGCAGAAAGGGTGAGAACAAGAACTCAA
>NW_015566881.1:0-211 GCF_001515605.1 Sinocyclocheilus anshuiensis | reverse complement strand
TATAGAAAATGTGTTTGTTTAAAGCAAGAATGTAAAGCTAAGTAAGCTAAAATACAAAGCAAGAGAGCACGATTCAGTTGCAGCAGCAGAATGAGTACCTTTTGTAATGTCAAATAAGCTCATTTAAGAGAGAGCTTCTTTCATGCAGACCACCAGCTGGAAACTTGGGAAGAACACCCATCTACCACTCAAGGTAAAAAGCATTAATTAG
>NW_015566880.1:0-211 GCF_001515605.1 Sinocyclocheilus anshuiensis | reverse complement strand
TCTGATGTGAACTGAACACCTATATACACACACTACACTCTTGCTGACTAATCTTGTCCAGTTTTACTGACGCCTCCTCATCCGGGCCCTCGAGGGACGCCTGGCTGTGACTGAGTGTGAATAGTGGACTCCTCGACTGAAGTTAAGGCTCTTGGTGAGGAATAAGCAGGGTTTGATCCGGGCTGACAGGCTCTCCCAGCGGGACACTGCC
>NW_015566879.1:0-211 GCF_001515605.1 Sinocyclocheilus anshuiensis | reverse complement strand
CAAATCTAAGGAAATCACACACCTACCACTGGCAAGTCCAGGGTCAGCTGATGGTCACTGGCTTATCTTGGTGTGATCTGGTGACAAATACTAGGGGTGACTTCACTGTGGAGAGAGTATGGAGAAATGATGAGCTGATCCAAGAAATCAAGGCTAAAGCTGATGAATTCTACTTTGGCACATACATTCATGTTTTGCTAGGGAGAAAATA
>NW_015566878.1:0-211 GCF_001515605.1 Sinocyclocheilus anshuiensis | reverse complement strand
GCCAATCAGCAAACGAACGTATGATGGTACAATTATCCAAAACTAATCCACTCAAAAAAACATTGTAAACTAGTCCACTTTAATAGCGCTGAAGAAATTATGGGTAATATTAGCCTAAAGTACACAAACCTATGCACACTTCAAAAATCCATCGGATTCCTGCAATGTTTTTTTAAACAGAAGAGTTTCCCTCCAAATAACATTGCAAACT
>NW_015566877.1:0-211 GCF_001515605.1 Sinocyclocheilus anshuiensis | reverse complement strand
TTCATTTCTGCTTTACTAAGTGATATGTTTATATCTATATCGGTTCGTTTTAATGCCTCCTTGGCCATTTGATCAGCTTCCTTATTTCCCTCTATCCCAACATGTGTGGTACCCATATAAATGAAATACTTAATCTATATTGGTGAATTTTAAACATACTTTGTAGGATATCAAGTCAAGTCAAGTCAAGTTGAGCTTTATTGTCATTCTG
>NW_015566876.1:0-211 GCF_001515605.1 Sinocyclocheilus anshuiensis | reverse complement strand
GAGTGAGTGTGTGTGAGTGTGTGTGAGTGTGAGTGAGTGTGAGTGAGTGAGTGTGAGAGTGTGTGAGTGAATGTGAGAGTGAGTGTCAGTGTGAGAGTGAGTGAGTGAGTGTGAGAGTGTGTGAGTGAGAGTGAGTGTGTGAGTGTGAGAGTGTATGAGAGTGAGTGAGTGAGTGAGTGAGTGAGTGAGAGTGTGAGAGTGAGTGAGTGTG
>NW_015566875.1:0-211 GCF_001515605.1 Sinocyclocheilus anshuiensis | reverse complement strand
TGTACATTATATGGAAAATAATGTGTTTTTTTAACCTTAAACCGCCTAAACACATTGCATTACACCAAATACACAACAATGTTTTTTTAGCAACGTCATATGACCCCTTTAAGAACGAAAGCACGGATCCAATATACTGATACACGTGCATTTTCTTTCTCAACTGTTTACGTTAAAGGGGTCATATGATGCGATTTCAAGTTTTCCTTTC
>NW_015566874.1:0-211 GCF_001515605.1 Sinocyclocheilus anshuiensis | reverse complement strand
TCGTGCAGTACTGCTAAAAGCTGGTTATTACAGTAATTAATACACTTTTTTTTAATACACAATTTTTGTGGAAGCTCAGCATGGGATTCTTTGAAGTCTTGTTAAAGCTCTTTAATGAGGCTGGATGATATGAGTGGCAATTATGGTCGTCCTCTTACACTCACTTGCATATAGAGATGTACAAACACAATGAGATCAGAGAGATTCTGAA
>NW_015566873.1:0-211 GCF_001515605.1 Sinocyclocheilus anshuiensis | reverse complement strand
TGCCAAAATATGTGTTAGAACTAGGCCTAGCCTATAACACTCAACTATAAGCCACCTTTTCAATCATTTTATTTTTTATGGCATAATGCACACCTCCTTAAATGTAAACATTTACATAAACATTCCAAGTTCATATCCTAATTTTGTAGGATTTCTAGGCATTTTCCATGTCGCAGTTTTAGCCTATTAATCTTGATTTCTCACAACTTAT
>NW_015566872.1:0-211 GCF_001515605.1 Sinocyclocheilus anshuiensis | reverse complement strand
CCACCGATTCTACATCACTGCCTGTTTAGCTCCGCCCACCGATTCGCACATGTACAGTAGTAGAAATAACGAGAGAGGCAAACGCGGGTCTACACAGAAACAAACGATAAAGATGCTCCGAAGACAAGACGTTGTTCAGTGCCAATCTGTGGAAAAACAGTCTTTGCTGATCCCAACATTAGGAAAGAGAGGATGAACTTTATTTTTAATG
>NW_015566871.1:0-211 GCF_001515605.1 Sinocyclocheilus anshuiensis | reverse complement strand
GCTGATACATGATGTCTGTGTGTCTAAATTAAAGGTATATGAAAATGCCAGATCTTATGTTGTTCACAGTGTTGATGTAACCAACAAAGAACTCAGTTACTCAGGTCATTACGTGATGATTATGTCAAATGCTAATCATCACCACCTGATGAATTTTGCTCTTATTGAAAGCTTGGCAGATATTTTTTGGTTATGGTAGCCAAATAACATG
>NW_015566870.1:0-211 GCF_001515605.1 Sinocyclocheilus anshuiensis | reverse complement strand
GTGTGTGTGTGTGTGTGTGTGTGTATGTGTATATATATATATATAATACTGTATGTGTGTGTGTGTGTGTCTGTTTTGCATTTAACATTGAATGAATGAATGAATGACGCATTTATATAGTGCTTTAATGTGTATTGTTGTACACCCAAAGCGCTTTACAAGCATGGGGGGGGGGTCTCTCCTCAACTACCACCAGTGTGCAGCATCCACT
>NW_015566869.1:0-211 GCF_001515605.1 Sinocyclocheilus anshuiensis | reverse complement strand
TGGCCTGAGGGTAAGTAAATCTTCAGCAAATATTTGTTTTTTGATTAACTATTTCTTTAACATGATATACTAAAGTAACTAAAAATTAAACTGAAAAAAATATATAAATAAGAATAATAAAAACTGTATAGACAGATTTTTAAATGATACATTGATACTGAAATAACACCGCTTTGGAGGCCAGTCTTGACTCTTGTCACAGTTAAGAGAT
>NW_015566868.1:0-211 GCF_001515605.1 Sinocyclocheilus anshuiensis | reverse complement strand
CTATCTAGATAAAGCCAGAACCAAAAATAGTACAATGTGACACTGGTGGGTGTATTAAAAAAAAAGCAGTCACTGTGGCATGAAATTGTAAATATATATTGTTTATAAGTTTTCTTTCCCCTGTGAAGTCTACAGTAACCTGAGACATTTTTCTTTATTATTATAAATGAATCGGAAGACCAATATTCTTTGCATGAGTGCGTGTATAATG
>NW_015566867.1:0-211 GCF_001515605.1 Sinocyclocheilus anshuiensis | reverse complement strand
TCAGAAATCATTCTAATATGTTGTTTTCCTGCTCAAGAAACATTTCTTATTTGAAAACAGATTTTGCTGCATGACATTTTTGTGGAAGATGTGATACACTAAAATTCAGCTTCTAAAATTCCATCACATTTTAAAAAATATATTGGCGAGAGAAATCAGTTCTTTTAAATTGCAATATTATTTCACAATACTGTTTTTACTGTTTCACTTT
>NW_015566866.1:0-211 GCF_001515605.1 Sinocyclocheilus anshuiensis | reverse complement strand
GAGTGTGTGTGTGTGTGAGTGAGCAAGCGAGCGAGCATGCGTGAGTGTGAGTGGGTGAGTGAGTGTGTACGTGCGTGTGTGTATGTGTGAGTGAGTGAGTGAGTGTGCGAGCGAGCGTGCGTGAGTGAGTGAGCGAGCGAGTGTGTGTGTGTGTGAGTGTGTGTGTGAGTATGTGTGAGTGTGTGAGAGTGTGTGTGTGAGTGAGTGAGTG
>NW_015566865.1:0-211 GCF_001515605.1 Sinocyclocheilus anshuiensis | reverse complement strand
AAATAAACCTGATCAATGCAATTAAACTCATTATTTTTATTATTATTATTATATTCAAGGAACAATACTATTATACATTTGTTTAATTTAATTGAATTGAATTAAAAAAATATATATATTTTTTTTTAATTCAGTTGACTTTGTCAACTCTGTGTACGTTACTGAGATCATATTAATATATCTAACATTACATCTCTATAAAGCTGAGATG
>NW_015566864.1:0-211 GCF_001515605.1 Sinocyclocheilus anshuiensis | reverse complement strand
AGGTAAAAATATAAACAGAAAACCTACTCTAAAAATATACAAAAAGTATATACATAAGGCATAAATAAAGTTTAAATTACAAAATAAAAAGCTAATTTTAAACAATGTGCCAGTGTACCTTATGCAAGAACTGTAAACAATTGTCTGATATACATGAAAAAATTTGAGTGAAAATGTAAGCAGCAAACTTTAAACAATGTGCAAATGTATG
>NW_015566863.1:0-211 GCF_001515605.1 Sinocyclocheilus anshuiensis | reverse complement strand
GCTTTCTATTTTTTCTATTCTATCTACTTGTTTTTCTTTTTGTGTAACTGAGAACGAATGGGGGAAAGTAATGTGAGAGGAGGCAATTCCTCCATCGCTATATGTTTGGAAATTACTGGTTATGATCGGCAGTGATTGGTTCATGTGATAAATCCCGCCTCTTGTGTTCATGCGCATTCGCGAAGCAGTCTGAATGAACAATATAATGGTG
>NW_015566862.1:0-211 GCF_001515605.1 Sinocyclocheilus anshuiensis | reverse complement strand
TGGCAAATTTTAAAAATGTAAAATTACAACTATTTAGTCTTTTAATATGTCATTAACCTACTTAAACATTTATTTCTTTTGTTTCAACTGTTTACTTATTTTTTGTTTAAGTTTTGAAGATTTAAGCTTCTCATCTAATATTTATATTTGATAGTTTTTAAGCTTTATTTAAAGGGTCATATGATGCTGCTAAAAATAACATTATTTTGTG
>NW_015566861.1:0-211 GCF_001515605.1 Sinocyclocheilus anshuiensis | reverse complement strand
GTCTGTTGGAGGGCTTGGTAAAAGTCATACTTTGTGGTTTTACACATACAGTATTTAACGTTTAATACAATGTTGTTGTGTTTTCAAATGAATGTCTTGTACATTTTAGAAGAGGAACATTCTTATGATGGAAGTGCGAGAAGCCTGAAAATAAGAACAAGAAATGAGGTAAACTGAACAACTTGTAAATCAAGGCTAATAATATATAGTG
>NW_015566860.1:0-211 GCF_001515605.1 Sinocyclocheilus anshuiensis | reverse complement strand
CGGATCAAACGCTGTTTAATCACATTTTAGGGCTTTTTTTATTGTATGTGTACTGAACTGTCTGTAATATAGATCTGGGCTAAGATTAGTGTAAGAAAAATCATTCTTCAGTTCATCTTTTCCCACAAACTTGACTGTTTTTCACTCCGTTCTGCTTCAGATCCTTTTCATGCAAACCAACACGAGAAGAACGAGACACACGGACAGTTTG
>NW_015566859.1:0-211 GCF_001515605.1 Sinocyclocheilus anshuiensis | reverse complement strand
CCGACTGCAAGCGGCTACTCTCGTTGACTGCCGTCTGTAGCCATGGTTCAAGTCGAACGCACCTATTGTCTTCATGTGATCACATGTGGAAAAATATATGGACTCATGTGGGGAAAAAAATATGGACACGTGATCACATGTGGAATTATGGACACATGTGGAAAACGTGAAATTCATGTGGTTTTTCTGTAAGGGTGCAGAGAGCACCATG
>NW_015566858.1:0-211 GCF_001515605.1 Sinocyclocheilus anshuiensis | reverse complement strand
TCTCCACCTGTAGCTGGTGTGTGGTGAGCACACTTGCGCCGTTGTACTGTGGCTGCTATCCATCATCATCCATGCTGCACACTGGTGGTGGTTGAGGAGAGACCCCCCTCCTATATGATTGTAAAGCGCTTCGGGTGTACAGCAATACACAATAAAGCACTAGCCTATATAAAATTCATTCATTCATTCATTCATTCATTCATTCATTCAT
>NW_015566857.1:0-211 GCF_001515605.1 Sinocyclocheilus anshuiensis | reverse complement strand
TATTTTTCTGGCCACCAAACGCCTCTAATTTGCCTCTTTGCACTGTAATTTAAAAACATTTGATCTATTTTAACCCTAAATACCACGCTAATTGTATTATAAATAATAAGCATATTATAAAAAATATTAATGCTGTCTTTTATCACTCCCCAGAATAAAATGCGATTGTAGTCAGCGTAGTTATCAATACACAATCAATGCACATGATGTG
>NW_015566856.1:0-211 GCF_001515605.1 Sinocyclocheilus anshuiensis | reverse complement strand
CCAAAATGTTTGTACTTAGCGGCAAGAAACCTGATTCGCTGTCAAAGCAACCAGTATTGAGAACGCCCACTAGCAAACTCATCGCCAGACAAAAGTCGCTGCTAGTGTGAACGGGGCTTAATAGTGTTCTCATTATAATTGACCTATCGGTAAGCCCCGCCCCCCATAGTTACTGTTGCTCACTCGGACAAACAAATGGAGTTGCTCACTG
>NW_015566855.1:0-211 GCF_001515605.1 Sinocyclocheilus anshuiensis | reverse complement strand
TTGCATTTCACACAGCTCGTGGTGTTTCGAAACAATGAATAATCTCCAACGCTTCGGAAAGATCAGTTTCTCAGTCACGTGTAGTCTTGTAAGAACGTGAATACTTATGTGTTTCAAATCTGTTGTTTGAACATCAGAATCTTAACAGTCCACGTGTCTCTCAATTCTATTTTAAACTTCATTAGTTCCCCGGATGGGGTGCACCGCTCCC
>NW_015566854.1:0-211 GCF_001515605.1 Sinocyclocheilus anshuiensis | reverse complement strand
GGACTGCGGCTCTCTAGGACCGAACTTGCCTACCCCTGGCATAGCTAAATGTTCTAGATAAAGTGGGCCAGTGGGTTTCAGTTAAAATGGACTTCCTTTAACCTTCAGTAATTCTACTCAAAAAATATGAAATATTGACAGTAACCGATTATTTTATAATTGTTTGTATATATACTGTATATACACTGAACAAAATTATAAACGCAACACT
>NW_015566853.1:0-211 GCF_001515605.1 Sinocyclocheilus anshuiensis | reverse complement strand
TTGAGGCAATGAACACTAAGATCCATTGGGATCAGGTGATGGTGACTGTAATCATTGTGAGGCTATTTAAATAATTGCTCACAAGTGTGTTTTTTATGTGTGATACTACAGTGTGAGATTAAAGCAGTTATACAGCTATCATACTTCTATGAATTAACAGAAAATACTCAAAAAAATAAATTGCTGAATCAATTAGACATCAAGAATCAGC
>NW_015566852.1:0-211 GCF_001515605.1 Sinocyclocheilus anshuiensis | reverse complement strand
TGTCTTATATCAGAGACTGTTATCTGGGGAATCTCAGGAAGACACTTCATAAATACAATGGGAAAGTAGTCAGATATGGGGGATTCAATCACTTCAACATCCGGTATAGACAGCCCAAAAGTCAATATTAAGTCCAAAGTGTGCCCTTGTAGATGTGTAGGATGGGTAACCCATTGCAGCAAATTAAAAGAGTCAATGGTGTTCAGGAATT
>NW_015566851.1:0-211 GCF_001515605.1 Sinocyclocheilus anshuiensis | reverse complement strand
TGCCTCCGTGAAGGAGAGATATGTGCTCTGTGCAAAATTTTCAACCGCATTGCTTTTACTTTATTACATATGCTTAGGGTCCCTGCATTCTTCCATGCTTCCTCCCATTGATCGTCTGTGATTTGCATATCAAGTGTCCTTTCCCATGTCCTTTTCAGGGAGTCCATATTTGAAGAGCCACAATCCTTGAGGACCTTATAAAAAGAACTTG
>NW_015566850.1:0-211 GCF_001515605.1 Sinocyclocheilus anshuiensis | reverse complement strand
GGTCCACTCTTCTTCCACTCTCTTCCATAGTTTGTTGACTGTAGTGGGTTTTGTAGCCATAACTTTGTCACCACAGATTTTCCAGAGAATTTCAATCAGGAATCTGAGCCAGCCATTTCATTATTTAAATGTTTTCAGCTTCAAGGAAGTGCTTTACCTGTTTTGCAGTGTGACAGGAGTATTATCTTGCATGAAAATTGCAGGCGAATTG
>NW_015566849.1:0-211 GCF_001515605.1 Sinocyclocheilus anshuiensis | reverse complement strand
CTCATCAAATAGTAGGTGAAAGACAGTACTTTCAGACAATTTAGCTTTAAACCGCAGCTTGCGAAAGCGATCTCTTAGTGAAAAATTGTCAGCGTTAGGTATGACAAACTTTATTTGAGAGAAATGGATGCTAACCACTAGGGGTGGGAATCACCAGAGGCCTCATGATACGATATTATCACAATACTTGTGTCACGATACAATATTATTG
>NW_015566848.1:0-211 GCF_001515605.1 Sinocyclocheilus anshuiensis | reverse complement strand
CAATGAGATTTCTGTCTGCAGATCATCATTGACATTCGCACCACATGCTGTCAAGTCGATTTTCAAGGCTTTGCCGCATTATGCCGTTTCTAGTGTTGATTTCTTGCCTTCCTCCGAACTTTCTGCTTTGGCTGATTGAATGCAGTATATGCATTGTTGTATTCTGTACGTGGAGCCCAACCTCATCTGTCAGACTCGGAGTGCATTATTG
>NW_015566847.1:0-211 GCF_001515605.1 Sinocyclocheilus anshuiensis | reverse complement strand
TTGTTCAGAATGTCAAGTTAACAACTTGTGGTATTTAAACGGCTATAAGGTGAATTGAAAGCAAATATTATAGACTCGTGAAGAGCTATAAAAAAAAACACGTTTACTCCATTCAGTGCTGGAAGCGCACCCCTAATTTAAATTTTTTTAACTGCTCTAATTATTATTTGCTCGGTTTTTATTTTGTGTTTATGTAACTCTTGTATTATTG
>NW_015566846.1:0-211 GCF_001515605.1 Sinocyclocheilus anshuiensis | reverse complement strand
TTTTTTTTGAGCAACTGGGATGGTGCCCCCCCGGGAGTTGGTGCCTTACACAAACTGCGTACTCTGCGTATAGGGAGCAGCCTTACTGATAGTACCTTCACACATATGCCAGTCACCCATGCTCTTTGCTCTGCTGCACTCACATACCATGACAGACGTTTGCTGTTGCTTCTGTCGCTGATGAAAGTCTGGATGCTCCCTTTGGTCTTTG
>NW_015566845.1:0-211 GCF_001515605.1 Sinocyclocheilus anshuiensis | reverse complement strand
CGACATTGGGATCTGACATCAATCCGACGTTGGGTTCTGACGTCAGTCTGACGTTGGGTTCTGACGTAAGTCTGACGTTGGAATCTGACGTCAATCTGACGTTGGGTTCTGATGTCAACTCGATTTAAATTTTCAACCAAATTACAACGTCAATCTGACGTTGGGGTCTGACGTCAATCTGACGTTGGGATGTGACGACAATCTGACGTTG
>NW_015566844.1:0-211 GCF_001515605.1 Sinocyclocheilus anshuiensis | reverse complement strand
CTCCGCCGTGGTGGTCTTCTGCCTGGTTCTGGTGGTCTTCTGCTCCGCCGTGGAGATCCTCGGACCCGTCTGCTCTGCTGTGGGGGTCCTCAGCTCCACCCCTTCTGCCAGCTCCATCATAGTCCCCTGTTTTGCCGGTCCTGCCTCAGGATCTTACACCTTTACATGGACCTGGCCCTCCGTCCCTCCCCCTGTTCCGCTTCCGCTCCAC
>NW_015566843.1:0-211 GCF_001515605.1 Sinocyclocheilus anshuiensis | reverse complement strand
TGGGATTTTTTGCCTGATTTTTTACCCACTGTGCAAACATCGTACGCCCGATTGATTATAAAAGTCATAGCACACCTCTTCTCATGATTTGACACCTATTACATGGGTCTGTGACAAACGGTGTGGGACGAGTTACATGCCGAAGTTTGTACGGAAGAATAATAATAAGAAGAACAATAATAAGCAAACAGCATAGTGATGCTTTGCTTCT
>NW_015566842.1:0-211 GCF_001515605.1 Sinocyclocheilus anshuiensis | reverse complement strand
TAGCTTCATTACTTCTGTGGTGTAGTGGGCTAAAGCACTGCACTGATCAGCAGAAGATTACTGGTTCAATCTCCGCAGTTGTCACCACCAGTGTGTCCTTCAGCAAGGCGCTTTACTCCAGGTGGCTACTGGGGGATTGGGGTCCCTGTAATAAGACCACTGTAAGGTCACTTCGGATAAAAGTGTCTGATAAATGTAAATGTGATTTTTG
>NW_015566841.1:0-211 GCF_001515605.1 Sinocyclocheilus anshuiensis | reverse complement strand
GTCTCATCATTCTCTCTCTCTTTCTCTAAAGCCGTATTTCTGCATCTCATCAGTTTAAGTGTGTTCACCCATCCTCCCATCCTCTCTCGCTCCCCCTCCTGCATTCACTCATTTTCTTCTTCATTGACTCAGACGGATATCTCTCTGCGTCTCGACTCCTCTCTCTCTCATTGTGTGTCGGTTCGCATTAAGCGTGATTAGCTCACACCCT
>NW_015566840.1:0-211 GCF_001515605.1 Sinocyclocheilus anshuiensis | reverse complement strand
GGAGACAGAGTAAGCTTTCTCTGCTCCTCTGAGTAAGCGAGATGCATAAGCAATGACATGCTCCTCTCCTTCAGACTCTTGGGTGAGCACCGCTCCTAGACCAATGTTGCTGGCATCTGTCTGTACACGAAAAGGTTTAGTGAAGTCAGGGGTTACAAGTACGGGTGCTTGTACTAGGTCTTGCTTGAGGGTGTCAAATGCCTTTAGGCAC
>NW_015566839.1:0-211 GCF_001515605.1 Sinocyclocheilus anshuiensis | reverse complement strand
TAGCAGAGATCAATATATCAAAGAAAATACAGAAGTGATCAGATCCTTACATCCTTAATAACAATGGATGAAATGTTTAAACCTCTTCTGATGAGTAAATCTAGCGTGTGTCCTCGACTGTGTGTGGATCCATGCACATGCTCAATGAGGTTATTTGCATTATCTGTGTGAATATTAAAATCCCCTGCAATAGCAAAACAGTCAAACTTTG
>NW_015566838.1:0-211 GCF_001515605.1 Sinocyclocheilus anshuiensis | reverse complement strand
CAGTAGTGTGGTGCAAGAGTCCATAGTAGTGGAAGGGTGACCTCTGGTGCGAAGCAGACGGAAGTTCAATGGACCGGATTCGTGACAATACCGAATACCGGTGTTTATTTTTATGATATTAATTTTTAAAATACCGCAATACCGGTATGTCACTTAAACAACGTTTGGAACGCAACACTGTTTGAAAGGGGTCCGTTTTCACTGTTGCACT
>NW_015566837.1:0-211 GCF_001515605.1 Sinocyclocheilus anshuiensis | reverse complement strand
AAATATGTCCAGGTTTATAAGGTGGAGCAATATCTGGATTTCCAAATACAATGTCAACATTGATGAGCTGTTCACTCTCACAGCTAACTTCTGTAGATGAAGAAAAAAATTAAACCATTATTAAAAGAAAGCTTTTATAGTTTTCCTGGAATAAAGCAGAGCAGAGCAGTTTAATGACAGCTAACTTTACTTCAAATTTAGACCTACATTT
>NW_015566836.1:0-211 GCF_001515605.1 Sinocyclocheilus anshuiensis | reverse complement strand
GCTAAAACAACACAAACACAGTAAGATATATGATGAGAATTTGTAATACATGTCATTGTCTAAGTTTGTCATGCAATCGGACAGAGACTGTCTTTCATTTGTCTAGACTAAACAGTCTGAATTGAGACGCACTGGACCATCTGAACTGAATGTCCTGCAGATTACAGAGTACTTGCACTGGACATCCAGACGATTACCAAGTACTTGCACT
>NW_015566835.1:0-211 GCF_001515605.1 Sinocyclocheilus anshuiensis | reverse complement strand
AGCGGAAGAGCAAGAGGCCTCGGGACAGGCGACCCAGAGAGAGAGGGGTGCATCTCTCCCTTCCCCGGAGTAGGGCCGGCTGGAGAATCTGGTTTCCAAAAATCTCATTAGGTACTCGTCTGGCCTGTCCGGTGATGCTTATACGGCCTGTGGAGAAGCTTATTGGGTGGGTAGTGCCATAGCAGCAGTAGCTGGTCCTCTTGTGGTAAGC
>NW_015566834.1:0-211 GCF_001515605.1 Sinocyclocheilus anshuiensis | reverse complement strand
CTATGATTGGCTAACAGTTTCGCTTATTAAAATAACAGATGGACGTTGCTGTGAAGCACTCTGAAAACAACATGGGTCATTTAGGTTAAAAACATATATAAATACTGAATATATATCAAATGGTCTAGAACAGACAATGCAATGTGGTAAAAGCATGTTTACTCAATACTCACACTTCTGTGTTGCGACATTACTGTTGGATCCACTCTAG
>NW_015566833.1:0-211 GCF_001515605.1 Sinocyclocheilus anshuiensis | reverse complement strand
GAGATTTGAAAAGGAAGAAAAAAAGTTCGGTAAAAGGCGGATTCGTACCCAGGTCGATCGCGTCAAAAACATCACGGTGCGCGCTTTACCATGTACACCACTGAAGCTGTCGATTAAGCGCCATCTTTCATAGTGTTGACTATTCCTATAGCACATTTGTGGGTGCAGCTACTATAAATAGCCTCTATCAACAAGGCGGGCTATTTGCACT
>NW_015566832.1:0-211 GCF_001515605.1 Sinocyclocheilus anshuiensis | reverse complement strand
GTGAGATGGTGAGAGACGCAGCTCGAGACGTCCATACGTGCCTTATCTTAGTGGCAGTGACGTGATATTGCAGCTCCAGTCCTGAGGCTCGGCGAGAAAGCGCTTTCCATCTCACTCCACAGCGAGTCAGCAGCATCCTCCATCCGTCAGGGATTGCGCTCTACCTGCTACCCGACCTGGGCATCTCTTGAGGGACGGGCAGACAACGACT
>NW_015566831.1:0-211 GCF_001515605.1 Sinocyclocheilus anshuiensis | reverse complement strand
TTATTATTTAAAATGTTACATTTTATATATACACGTATATTTTTTAAATATTATAATTAAATACTACTGTTTTTTTCTAGAAATTTGTATTTGTATTCATTTTTTATTTTGTTTATTAAATACAATTTTTTCCTAGAAATTTTCTACAAAGTCAAATTTTTTATTAGAGTTAATATGTAGTGATTATAATTAACAACTTAAAAAAATAACT
>NW_015566830.1:0-211 GCF_001515605.1 Sinocyclocheilus anshuiensis | reverse complement strand
ACAAGCTTGTAGCAGGTTTCCTAGTGACAAGAATGTCTTATTACAGGCAAGATTTTTAAAAAATATCAACCCATTCCAACCAAATACCATTCCAATGCTCTCCATGGACTTTGTATTGCGGGAAGCTGCCTCCTTGTCTTTTCTGACTTGTATCAAAAAACAGAAAAATGCCTAAAAGCTGCTATGTGACAAGGTGTACAGTAAACAAGCT
>NW_015566829.1:0-211 GCF_001515605.1 Sinocyclocheilus anshuiensis | reverse complement strand
CGGGCGAACTGAATCGCATAGCCGAGCCTGACGGTTTGAAGAAGCCATCGAGACGGGCTGGGTAGCGCTAGGCTCCCAGACACCGCGCAAGTGGCACCAACAGATCTACAGGCGTACCTGGGGTCTGAGTGTGTGTAACACTGACCTGCGTTCAAGCAGAGGGTGTGTGGGTAGTCCGTTGGTTCGTCCTACCGATCCGCCCACTGCTGCT
>NW_015566828.1:0-211 GCF_001515605.1 Sinocyclocheilus anshuiensis | reverse complement strand
CGCCTGCAGAGGCTCCCCTATGGCTCCTCCCACTGTTGACTCTGCCATGGGTTTGCATCCTGGCCCTTCTGCTCGGGTTTCCACCCTGACTCCTCCCACCATTTTCTCTGCCCTGGATTCTGATGCTGACTCTGACGTGGCCCTTCCTCTTTGGTATTCTGGTTGTGTTCACCACCTAAACCCCATCCCGCCCTCCTCTGTTGGACTTTTT
>NW_015566827.1:0-211 GCF_001515605.1 Sinocyclocheilus anshuiensis | reverse complement strand
GAACATCGTATACATCAGTAGGAACCCAGGTTCTTGCAACTTTAATTTTTCTTTTTTTAAAGTTATGTAAATGATAGGACAGAATGTTCTTAAAGTAATGTTTATGGAACATTCTTATAACTTTACTAATATCTGATATACAGTCAAAACTAAATTTATTCAGAAAGCTTCAACATTTCTCACATTACCGTATATCACAGTTTATTGGCTA
>NW_015566826.1:0-211 GCF_001515605.1 Sinocyclocheilus anshuiensis | reverse complement strand
CCTTCAGTGATTTCACTATACAGTTGTAACCATTTTGCTGCAAAAACTGCTAAACAAGTGCTTGTCTGAGAGGTTTTATTTAGCTTTAGCTGCATTCAGCATTGTGTTATATATCTACGTAGCCTCTCTCACTCACAGGAGGAAGATGGACTTTCTATGAGGGCTTCACTGGCCTGAATAAGATTCTTCCTCCCGCAGCAGTTGTGCTCCA
>NW_015566825.1:0-211 GCF_001515605.1 Sinocyclocheilus anshuiensis | reverse complement strand
TGACCTTTATTTAATAAGAGGCATCATAATGAGGCTAGTTTCTGTGTTCATCCCCGTGAATGAAATGATTTATTGGTTTGTTATTTGATTGTTGAATATGTGTTACTTAGCTGAACGTGGACTGGGCCTAGATGCTGCAATGTGTTTAAATGACACTTCGCTATCGATATATAACTGATCAAATTGAATGCCTTGTTGCTTGATTTTAGTG
>NW_015566824.1:0-211 GCF_001515605.1 Sinocyclocheilus anshuiensis | reverse complement strand
AATCTGGATGGAGCAGGCCGCTCAAATGATAAGTGAATGGCAGTGTACTGAATCTGCAAAGAAACAACGCATCGTCGAGCGTTTGCGAGGTCCAGCTGCTGATATTGTCAGGTTTTTAAAAGTAAGTAATCCATCTGCAATTGCAAATGAGTACTTAGCTGCCCTCGAGACTGCATATGGAACTACTGAGAGTGGGCCTGACCTTATGGCT
>NW_015566823.1:0-211 GCF_001515605.1 Sinocyclocheilus anshuiensis | reverse complement strand
GCTGCACGAACAGTCAGAGAGGAGCATGAGAGAGCTAAGAAAAGATACAGAGGTATGTGCTCTGCAGAAAACACGTTGCTCAAACTGTAATGGCCAACATTCTTCAGAGAAAAATAAATGTTTTGCATACAACAAACGCTGCAACAACTGTGGTAAATTAAACCAGTTCGCTAGATGCTGCAGGTCAGCACAAGCACAGCCAACAGCTGCT
>NW_015566822.1:0-211 GCF_001515605.1 Sinocyclocheilus anshuiensis | reverse complement strand
GAATCACCATTACTTCAAACGAATTATACTTGAAACCAGACTTCTGGAGAAATACTGAAAATATTACTATAAATTGTAGCAACACCTACCCTTTTAACTTTTGGACATGGCTCATGTTTATAACAGTAATCTTAGGGGGTAGAATAAAATAATTAATCAAATAATGTAATCATCTGGTTTTAGCCAGGTTTCTGTCAAATAGAGCACATCT
>NW_015566821.1:0-211 GCF_001515605.1 Sinocyclocheilus anshuiensis | reverse complement strand
TTCAGTGGGTTGAAAGTTCTCATTAAACACATTGCTTTCTTCTCATCTTTGTGCATTTTCAGATGTTGTGCATGTTTATGAATCAAAATGTTTGACTTTAACTTTATTTAACTTTTTAACATCGTAATATTTGTTGTCTTATTTCCCTTTTCAGAGCTCCAACCCAAATTAAGCAGACCTGAGCAGCTGATCAAGGATCACCAGAAACTCT
>NW_015566820.1:0-211 GCF_001515605.1 Sinocyclocheilus anshuiensis | reverse complement strand
ACAAAAAATACACACAGTATGCATGAACACTAGATTTCTTCCAAAGGTTAGGCTGCATATGTGTGAGCAATTATAGAGTACATAAAATGTAAATGCAGAATGTAAACTTTCATGACAGTATATCATCATTGCAACATCACATGACAACATCTCCAGTCCTCCTCTGCTTACAGAGACAACTGTGCCGAGGTTGATTTTCCCGAAACATGCT
>NW_015566819.1:0-211 GCF_001515605.1 Sinocyclocheilus anshuiensis | reverse complement strand
ACGCCGATGAGGACATTGCCGAGGGTGTCCCATCACACACCTGCCAGACTGAAGATCCAGACTTTTCTCCACTGTTGAGCTGCAGCGTTTTGCACGTTGTGTTTAGCTTGCCACGTATAAACTGCCACGTCCAAGGCCAGAGGGACCCAATGGCACGCTGTCAATGGAGTGAGTAATGTGTTGTATTTGTAATGTTATTGCAACGAAATCT
>NW_015566818.1:0-211 GCF_001515605.1 Sinocyclocheilus anshuiensis | reverse complement strand
TAGCACTACTCACAGCATTAAAGGGACAGTTCGCCCAAAAATTCAAATTGTCACCTTATGCTGTTCCAAATACATTTATTTATTTTTTTTTTCGGAACACAGAAGAGATTATTTTGATGAGTATTTTTGCCCATAAAATGAATGTAAATGGGGTCCAAAACCTCATTGACTTTGATTGTATGGACAAAATTTTTTTGGGTGATCTATCTCT
>NW_015566817.1:0-211 GCF_001515605.1 Sinocyclocheilus anshuiensis | reverse complement strand
AATAGTTCTTACCTAGAACAGTCAGTCTTGTCCCTTCACCAAAGAAAGCTTGGCTGCTTCCAAAACACAGCATGCAGGCTCACTGATAAAAACTTCATAACCCTTACATTTAACTAATTCTACACAGTTCTTTTTTTATTTTTAGTTCATTGATATTTTTGCATTTTCTGTTGTCTCAAATGACACATTTTATGTTTTCAATCATGTTGCT
>NW_015566816.1:0-211 GCF_001515605.1 Sinocyclocheilus anshuiensis | reverse complement strand
AGCGATCTGGTTTCGTTCGGTGGGAGTGAGTGTGACGCCATGGACAACAGTGTGTCTCTGGCTGCCTCAGATGTGGAGGAGCTGTCGGGCTCGTCTTTCAATGACTGGGCCCCTGCCGTCTGCAGAGCCCAGCGCTGCAAGCACAGGCATGGACACCGAACTCTTGCGCGTTCTGTCTAAGGCTGTTCAAGAGCTGGGTTTGGATTGGTCT
>NW_015566815.1:0-211 GCF_001515605.1 Sinocyclocheilus anshuiensis | reverse complement strand
TATATATGGTTTATGAGGACACAAATGTGTATAATGACATGGGTAATACAAGGTATACATTGTTTATGAGGACACTTCCTGTGTCCCCGTAAATCACATACTAAATAGTGTTTTTCTGCAAATTTAAAAATGCAGAAATTTTTGTGTGAGGGGAAGGTTTGGGATCAGGGTAAGGGGATAGAAAATACAGTTTGTACAGTATAAAAACCAT
>NW_015566814.1:0-211 GCF_001515605.1 Sinocyclocheilus anshuiensis | reverse complement strand
GAGGTGCATTGTAGACATGTACACACCTCAATGACACTACTAACATTGCGTGGGAGTTTTTGTCACATTTTGCGACAGGACACACACACACACAGCAGTAATCCACCGTTCATCACCAAATGAGAGCATGGTTCTGCCATCATCTGTTTGCATGCATAGCATGACAACTGCACTTAAAGGGGTCATATGATGCTTTTTTAAAGATCATTAT
>NW_015566813.1:0-211 GCF_001515605.1 Sinocyclocheilus anshuiensis | reverse complement strand
ACACATAAGAAACTATTTGCCAAATGCAGAGAGTGGGAGAAGTTTGTCTCGGTGCAGATGTCAATGTTGATCACAACATATCTGAACTCAGAGCTTTTGATCTGGGTTTTCTTAATGTTATTATGTATTCTTACGATATTTCTGTGATGGATTTCTTCTCCAAAGGTTGCATCACCAAAGATTTATAAATCTGCATTCTGCATCTGCATCT
>NW_015566812.1:0-211 GCF_001515605.1 Sinocyclocheilus anshuiensis | reverse complement strand
GATGCTCCGCATCGCGGGGAGATGGTGGGCTGGGCTCTGGGTCTGAAGTGGATCTGACGAGATCATCCACGGGGTAGGATGGCGATCCATTTCTCGCTAGAGTCCACTCCACGAAGGCAACGAAAACCTCTCGAGCGCTCTGCTCGCCGTCCGGGTAGCTGGTGGTGCTAGTTAACAGCCGGAACAGTCTTGTATGGTCCTCGAGAGATCT
>NW_015566811.1:0-211 GCF_001515605.1 Sinocyclocheilus anshuiensis | reverse complement strand
TATATCGTGATATCAATTTTGGCCATATCGTCCAGCCCTATGTTTGGCCGTTTTTTGGCACTTTTTTCGAGCATCTCACATTTTTAGTACAGGTCTCTTCCTGTTGTATGTGTTTGGTCTAGCCTTTTCTCTCTTAGGTGTTAATTGTGTAAGAATTATCATGGTGTGCAATAGGGCTGCACGATTAATCGAATGCGATTGTCATGCGCAT
>NW_015566810.1:0-211 GCF_001515605.1 Sinocyclocheilus anshuiensis | reverse complement strand
ACACATAAGAAACTATTTGCCAAATGCAGAGAGTGGGAGAAGTTTCTCTCGGTGCAGATGTCAATGTTGATCACAACATATCTGAACTGAGAGCTTTTGATCTGGGTTTTCTTAATGTTATTATGTATTCTTACGATATTTCTGTGATGGATTTCTTCTCCAAAGTTTGCATCACCAAAGATTTATAAATCTGCATTCTGCATCTGCATCT
>NW_015566809.1:0-210 GCF_001515605.1 Sinocyclocheilus anshuiensis | reverse complement strand
TGCAGACTCAGACTCCAAATGAATCGCTACTGCGCAGACTCAAGCGCTAAACGAATTACTACTGTGCAGACTCGGGCTCCAAATGACATCATTGGCGGAAGACGACAGCGGCCATACTGGGATGTTTTGGATTCACTTTTCTGGAAAGAAGTTTTTTTTACAGTCTATGATATACAGTATATATATATATATATATATATATATATATAT
>NW_015566808.1:0-211 GCF_001515605.1 Sinocyclocheilus anshuiensis | reverse complement strand
TCGATGATCTGGTCGACGTCGCTTCCCCCAGCCAACAGCCATTTGTGGCACGCGTCCTGGAGCTGCTAAGCCATCACGAAGGGCCGGCCGTTTTCCCCCAGCTCCAGCGATCTGAAACGCTGATGGTGTTGTTCGGGATTCAGGCCGACCCGCTGGAGGATGGCTTGTTTGAGGTCGTCGTAGACCAGGAGGTTCTGAACTGGCAACTGTT
>NW_015566807.1:0-211 GCF_001515605.1 Sinocyclocheilus anshuiensis | reverse complement strand
TGTGGGTTCATCACGTTACGTCACCAAGCTCGACCTCCTAAAAGGTACTGGCAGGTGCCACTAACAGAGCGCGCATCTGAAGTCTCTGCGTTTGTCACACCTGATGCATTTATGCAGTACACTGTGATGGCTTTCGGGATGCACAACGCACCCGCCACGTTCCAGTGGTTAATGCACCTTGTATTGTCGGATGTGCAGAACTGCGAAGTCT
>NW_015566806.1:0-211 GCF_001515605.1 Sinocyclocheilus anshuiensis | reverse complement strand
TTATCTACAACTTTATTATTAAAGCTCTGTAAGTCTAGGATAAAAAAATTATGTTGCACAACATTAGTGTTTTTGAAATGTTTGGGCTAGCTTTAATGCATATTTCTATTCCATTCACTTAACATTTTAAAGGGATAGTTCACCCAAGAATGAAAATTACCACCTTATTTACTCACCTTCAAGCCATCCAAGGTGCATATGACTTTCTTCT
>NW_015566805.1:0-211 GCF_001515605.1 Sinocyclocheilus anshuiensis | reverse complement strand
TTTTTTTTTTTTGTTTAGGGGTACAGTTTCATTATCACCTGATTCAGAGTTTACCGTGATCCCGTGATACGGGAGAAGCTCAATCGTTTATACTGTATATGCGGGAATCTTGCCGTTCTCTGATACTTCCTTTACTAGTAATGAAGTATTAGTACGTGGAATTGAGATGCATTGTGTGAATGTGCCGCTTCATACTGCATATTTGAAGTCT
>NW_015566804.1:0-211 GCF_001515605.1 Sinocyclocheilus anshuiensis | reverse complement strand
AAGTTTTATTTTGCTTTCAGTCAATCAGGCTGTTGAGAAAACAACTCATTTTCTACATTTACATTTAGAAAACATATTGACGTGTTCTGTTTCCTTCAGTTTGCTCCTTAAATTATCTTTATTTGGGCTTAAAATGTCTTAGATTGACCTTCATAAATCTCTAAAACTAGATTTCTGAAGGATGAACGTATGAGCTCGATTCCTCCTTTCT
>NW_015566803.1:0-211 GCF_001515605.1 Sinocyclocheilus anshuiensis | reverse complement strand
CGCGATTTGTTTAGCATCTCAACCGAGTTGAATCGTCACATATTTGAATCAATATAATCGTTACATCCCTATCACTCAGTGTTGGGAAGGTTACTCTGGAAATGTTTACAGATTACAAGCCCTATTTAAAATGTAACAAGCAGTGTAACTATTTCAGTTACTTGAATAAAGTAATGTAACTGATTACATTGGATTACTTTTCTACATTTCT
>NW_015566802.1:0-211 GCF_001515605.1 Sinocyclocheilus anshuiensis | reverse complement strand
ATTCATGACAGAATTTTCATTTTTGGGTGAACTAACCCTTTAATATTTAGAATATTCTATGAAATTAAAAGTGAAGCTCCTTCATTATTTGAGAAGGCTGATCCCGTACCTCTCTCAGGCAGGGAAAGAGGATGTATACACCTAGAGCTCTCACTGCTGCCGCCTTTACCAGTGAGTTTTCGCTGTACGTCAGTCCCAGCAGTATTGTGAT
>NW_015566801.1:0-211 GCF_001515605.1 Sinocyclocheilus anshuiensis | reverse complement strand
GTGCAGCTCTTCTTCTTTCTTCACTTACGGATCAAAACTGCTCTATAGCGCTACCTGCAGCGCTGGGTCCACACTGGAGTACAGACCGTTACATTCACAACCAGTTTCAGTAGTATTCAAAGGGATAGCTCACCCAAAAAATAAAAATTCAGTCATTATTCAATCACCCTCATGTTGTTCAAACCTGTTTGACTTTTCTGCGAAACAACAT
>NW_015566800.1:0-211 GCF_001515605.1 Sinocyclocheilus anshuiensis | reverse complement strand
ATGTGTGTGTTCTGTGTATATTTATTATGTATACATAAATACACATACAGTATGTATTTAGATAATATTTACATGTCTATTTATATTCATATAATTTATTTATTTATTATAAATAGATATATTTAATATATAGACATAACCTATTTTTCTGAAATATATACATGCATGTGTATTTATTTATACATAATAAATATACACAGCACACATACAT
>NW_015566799.1:0-211 GCF_001515605.1 Sinocyclocheilus anshuiensis | reverse complement strand
CCAAATCAATATTTATCACAATATTTATTTCACATTAATAGGGAAGGAAATGCTTCCACATGTTTGTTGGATCTTCAAAATGAATGTAAATTTAACTTGTTTGTTCACAATTAAACTTCACAGAGCAAGTTAGCATTTAACTTAGGGCCCCCATTAAATCCATTTGATTTTTTCCCTAAATTCTGCGTTTCCATTTGATTTTTTCTGAATT
>NW_015566798.1:0-211 GCF_001515605.1 Sinocyclocheilus anshuiensis | reverse complement strand
TGAAAGTTTTAATGTTGATTTTGATGACCTACCCCACCAGCTGATGCCACTCTATTCTTTTTCATTGTTTGTTTTTAGATGAAGACTATTCTCAGACTTTGGTCAAACATTCCATGAGTGTTCGCAGGAAAACATGAACAAAAATACAGTATAAGATCATTAAAGTAAAGTCCTTCTACAAGAGAGTGTTTAAACTGAGATTGTGATGTAC
>NW_015566797.1:0-211 GCF_001515605.1 Sinocyclocheilus anshuiensis | reverse complement strand
TTATATTATTTTATTTTATTTTATTTTATTTTATTTTATTTTATTATTAATTTGTTCATTATTTATTTATTTATTACAGGATTATTTGCTGAATATAAAGTTCAAAGGAACAGCATTTATTTGAAATAAAAACCTTTAGTAACATTATAAATGTCTTTAGTATCATTTTTGATCAATTTAAAGGGGTCATATGATGCGATTTCAATTTTTC
>NW_015566796.1:0-211 GCF_001515605.1 Sinocyclocheilus anshuiensis | reverse complement strand
TTCCACTCTCCGCACAAACGATTGGATATGCACCTAATAGCGCACTTTTATAAAGGTTAAATGTTTAAACTAACATTGTGATATGCTTCAAGTATTTTATGTCTGTAGATTTTATTTTCGGCAAGTCGTAATTACAGCATCGTATGACATTGTCTCATATGATGCTATAAGTTTCTTCATATTGCGTTAGTATCTGATAACACCAAATCAT
>NW_015566795.1:0-211 GCF_001515605.1 Sinocyclocheilus anshuiensis | reverse complement strand
TAAAGGAATTCTCAGACCCAGAGTCTGAACACGGACTGATCGCTGGTCTAGACACCAAACAGGGCTGGCATGAAACTCCCCAAGCTTACTACCACAGACTTCGATGAGCTTACTTCGGAGCTTGCATTTACCCTGGGATGGAGGAGGACACCAGCTTCAAGAGCCCTTTCCTCCGAAACCTCCATCCTATTGTAAGTCACCATTTAGGCAT
>NW_015566794.1:0-211 GCF_001515605.1 Sinocyclocheilus anshuiensis | reverse complement strand
GAGTAAAACACAGGCTAATTTTCATTTTTGGGTGAACTAACCCTGTAAATAGAAAGTTGATTCAGTACCGCTATACAGTTTGATTAAAGTCCATATGAAATGCCTGTTTTTTAATGTTCCTTTTAATGGTACGTGACTCTTCAGACATCTTGGAAGATTTATTTTCCTTCGACTCTACAGCTGCTGTCAGGAATTCATAAGGTAGAGACAG
>NW_015566793.1:0-211 GCF_001515605.1 Sinocyclocheilus anshuiensis | reverse complement strand
GTCAGCGCAGGTATGATTCCCATAATGCATAGCTTTTTGGAATTCAAAAATTTAAAGAATTTAAAGGAAGAATCCATAAAACATTTATTTTATGAATGTGTATCTACCCAAATGTTTTGGATTGATATTGAATATCTAATATTACAATTTACAAAATTAAAGATTCGACTCTCTGGTAAAGATATAGTTTTGATGTATAAAATTAAGAGTT
>NW_015566792.1:0-211 GCF_001515605.1 Sinocyclocheilus anshuiensis | reverse complement strand
TAAATTACATTTTATACAGATGTAACTGTATTTTGATCAAATAAATGCCTTGGTGAGCATAAGAGAATAAGGTGAGCAATTTTCAAAATCATAAAAAAAAACTACTGGCTGATATAAGATGCACAATACACTTAGTACTGCCTTTATATATATAATTTTGATTTTCTTAATTTGAAATTAAAAAAAGAAAAGAAAAAAAAGTAAAACAAAT
>NW_015566791.1:0-211 GCF_001515605.1 Sinocyclocheilus anshuiensis | reverse complement strand
CTTGGTAGCTAACTGAAATATATACATTTAAGTTGAAGTACTAAAATTATTCAAATAGAAAAAAAAATAATAATAATGTTAAAGAAATATATACAATTAATAAATTATTAAAAAATATAAAAATGACAAAAGCATTTAATAACTGAAACTGTTATTTTTATTTTTTTTTTCATTTTAATTTAATGTAAAATATTAATAAATACTGTAATGG
>NW_015566790.1:0-211 GCF_001515605.1 Sinocyclocheilus anshuiensis | reverse complement strand
CATTCAATTGATCAAAAGTGACAGTAATTTTACAAATAATTTCTTCTTTTTTTTTCTATTTAAAAAAGCTGTTCTTTTCAAATACATTAAAATAGGAAGTTGTGATATTTCATTATTTTACTAGTTTTATTTCTTCATTTTGTTTGCATCTTTGGTTGAGAAGAGGCTTCTTTCAAAAACATTAAAAATCTTACTGACCCCAATTTTTGAA
>NW_015566789.1:0-211 GCF_001515605.1 Sinocyclocheilus anshuiensis | reverse complement strand
GGTTTAGCAGAAGTATGGAGTACCAACATGAAACATTGTAATGGAATGTTTTAAATCAAAAAGTAGAGGCAAGGTCAGCTGTGTCAAAACCATGTTATATAGTGAAAATTAAGGCAGAAAATTGAATTTCACTATAAATCCTTTTGAAGTGGAAATGTTGCATGTAAACTTCCTGTCAGCTAAACTATTCCGGGAAAAGGTCAGAAGAAGT
>NW_015566788.1:0-211 GCF_001515605.1 Sinocyclocheilus anshuiensis | reverse complement strand
TAGATGTGGTACAAGGCAATATAACAGCAGAAGAAGTTCAAATTGTCATAAAGTTACAGAAATCAAATAAGGCAGCTGGTTTGGATAAAATTCAGGCAGAATTTTTAAAATATGGTGGTCCCATTGTAGTTGCGAAGCTTACAGATCTCTTTAACACGTGTTGGCAAATGCAAGCTGTTCCTGAAGACTGGAAAAAGGGTACCATCATTAA
>NW_015566787.1:0-211 GCF_001515605.1 Sinocyclocheilus anshuiensis | reverse complement strand
TAAATTGAAGCAACACCTCCCCCTTTACCTTTTGGACGCGGCTCACGTTTATAACAGTAATCTTGGGGGGTAGACTCATTTAAAATGTAATCATCTGGTTTTAGTCAGGTTTCTGTCAAACAGCACATCTAGATTATGATCAGTGATCATATCATTTACAAAAAGCACTTTCGTAGAAAGGGACCTGATATTCAATAAGCCAAGCTTTATC
>NW_015566786.1:0-211 GCF_001515605.1 Sinocyclocheilus anshuiensis | reverse complement strand
GTGGATATTGGAACGCGAGTGAAGTAGGCTACATAATAAACAATATTTTGCCATTCAAATACATAGCGAAAACAGAAACATTTGATTTTGTGTCAAATGAGAGATTCGTTTTAGCCTAAATGAATTCGCTTTGGCTTGTCGTTTATTTTGCTATAGCTTCTTATATTTTTTAATTCTTGTTCTTTTCTAAATACTGTTAATTGAAAGGCTT
>NW_015566785.1:0-211 GCF_001515605.1 Sinocyclocheilus anshuiensis | reverse complement strand
GAATCGAATGGGGACATCTGAATCGATACCCAGCCCTAGTGCAAACTGTAAAATGTATTTAGGAGCCTGTGTGCGAATAAAACAAAATCCCTCCGGGTGAGTTTTCTTAAATGTAATGCCATAAAAAGTCTTCAATACAGGAAATGTTAAAACAAACGTATTAATAATCATTTTAAGACGTCTTATATTTTGGGGATGGAAAAACATAAAT
>NW_015566784.1:0-211 GCF_001515605.1 Sinocyclocheilus anshuiensis | reverse complement strand
CTGATTTTCCTGCAACCCATAACAACCCAGGTACATCCTTCCTGTATATGCATAATGCAATCCAACATTCATCACATGAGCTGCTGCTGTACAGCTCCATTCAGCATTGGGTGAGCGACTTTTCTGGAATTAGATGAGGTGAGGATGTCATGGTCAACTAGGGATGTAACGATTCACTCAACTCACTATTCGATTCGATTCACGATTTTGA
>NW_015566783.1:0-211 GCF_001515605.1 Sinocyclocheilus anshuiensis | reverse complement strand
AACCCAAACAAAACAAGGCCATAACCATGACTTGAACACTGTGGGGGGTGTATATGTATATACATATAATGGTATAGAAAATTCTAGGTCTGATTCTAGTTTGCAAGTAATATTTAAAATAAAAAAGTAATTTTATTTCTATGCCTAATGTCAAAAATGCAAAATGATTTTTGTCTCATCGCATTCAGTTCATTCAGGAATTACTTGAAAT
>NW_015566782.1:0-211 GCF_001515605.1 Sinocyclocheilus anshuiensis | reverse complement strand
TACAAAATCAGTAGGGGATCAAATAATTATTTTCCCCACTGTAAGAATTGGTCATGAAATAGCATTGGAGAGACATATTCCTTCAAATACAGATTAGTGTTAAATCAGTGTGGCTTTTTTGATTGCCAAATATTAAACCATTACCTAAATATGCTTACAACATTACAAACTTACCAGTATTTATTTGTTACTAACCCTAAACTACATAAAT
>NW_015566781.1:0-211 GCF_001515605.1 Sinocyclocheilus anshuiensis | reverse complement strand
CATCGAGAGTAGCTTTTGATAGAGAACACATATTTCTCGCATTTTCTATAGGGATATCTATCACCGTGGCACTCGCGTCTCGCACAAAAGAGCTGCGTATTTAGATCCATGAAAAATTAATGCAAGTTTAACTTTGAAAAAAAAAAAAACATATCTCGAGACATTATGGCATTTTTTTTTTCCGATCCCACTGCATATCATGTTTTTAAAT
>NW_015566780.1:0-211 GCF_001515605.1 Sinocyclocheilus anshuiensis | reverse complement strand
CTAAGGGGACCATCAAAATAAAATGTAATGTAATATAAAAAAAAATAAAACACACATTGCAATTTTTTTTTTCATTTGAAAAAGCTCACAGCAGTTTTCATTTAACTAGCTCACAGCAAAATTGACATTAACCTCACAGGAAACACTCAAAAACGCTCAAACACTTCTAACCTCTCACAAGATGTAGTAAGATACTGTGCAGATCTTAAAT
>NW_015566779.1:0-211 GCF_001515605.1 Sinocyclocheilus anshuiensis | reverse complement strand
ACAGACTTTCTATGTACATTTGGATTAGTAGGTGTTATGGACCCAATGGCTGCAAGAGGGGTTTCAGGGAGTCTGTGAAAAGGTATGGTTTAAAAAAATAAAAAAAATAAAAAATAAAAATAAAAAGGTTAAAAAATGCAAATTGAATGAATAAATAAATAAATTTAAAAAAGCTCAAGATGTACAGAAATGGACATTTTAGTTTAATTCT
>NW_015566778.1:0-211 GCF_001515605.1 Sinocyclocheilus anshuiensis | reverse complement strand
ATTAGCCAATTTACCCGAGATCAGGTAAAGCCCATATGGACACTGCTTCATGTTGTAGGGATTTCTTAATACCACAAACCGCAGGACTGTGATATGCCACAGAATCAACTCATCATGAGGCTTCGAACTAATCTAATTAAGAGATAACACAGAGATCTTCTGTATCAGGACTACGACATATAGATACCTCCTGATGTCTTGTGATCGCCAA
>NW_015566777.1:0-211 GCF_001515605.1 Sinocyclocheilus anshuiensis | reverse complement strand
TTCACAGAAAACGGCTTACTTCTGCGTTGAAAAATAAGGTGGATATAAGCACGCACTAGATGGACATGTTTGACCGTTACACTCTCATCTCAGATCTTTCAGAGTGAAACAGCATCTAAAAACATGGAAGAATTTCAGCTTTTTAAAGTGCCCTATTATGGATTTCTGAAAATTACCTTTCATGCCGTGTGTAACACAGCTCTAAGTGAAT
>NW_015566776.1:0-211 GCF_001515605.1 Sinocyclocheilus anshuiensis | reverse complement strand
TCACCGCTCAGGTTTCACTTTCACGTGGTGTGACGCTCTGTGTATAATCCCGCTCTATGCGTGTGCGCTCCTCTCAGCTCCACTCATATACTGTTCATGCGCATCGGAACAGCAAAATCCACTTAAAAATTGAGCCGACAGGAAACATCGATGTAGTACAGGATTATTTCTGTTTGCAATAGCCCTACTGTGTTGTAACATGGTGTGGTAT
>NW_015566775.1:0-211 GCF_001515605.1 Sinocyclocheilus anshuiensis | reverse complement strand
GTTGCACCCCTAATATATATATATTTTTTTTTTTTTCTTGCCCCACCCTGACTCAAGAGTCAAATGTCGCCCATGTATATACCTATATTTATTTTTATATATAATATATATATAATATACATATAATATATATAATACATACATACATACCTACCTACCTACCTACCTACACTAGGGCTGTGCGATATTGAAGAAAAATGCGATATGCGAT
>NW_015566774.1:0-211 GCF_001515605.1 Sinocyclocheilus anshuiensis | reverse complement strand
TGTGTGTGTGTGTGTGTGTATACATATGCCTAAATTAGTAACTTATTTTATTTCAGTTAGAGTTGCCATTAAAATAACTAAAATTAAAATAAAAAGAGAAAATAAAAAAAATTATTAATTGAAATATTAATACAAATTATACTTCTACCTAAATAATACTAAAATAACACTGCCATTAACCAGTCATTTGATGCATATTGCACATAAAAAA
>NW_015566773.1:0-211 GCF_001515605.1 Sinocyclocheilus anshuiensis | reverse complement strand
GTATATTTATTATGTATATATAAATGCACACACATGCATGTATATTTTTAAGGAAAATGTTATATTTATATATAAAATATATTTATGCATAATATAAATGATATATAAATATAAATACACATGTAATTAAAAAAATATATACATGTATGAGTGTGCATTTATTTATATATCATATATATACAGTGGGTACGGAAAGTATTCAGACCCCCTT
>NW_015566772.1:0-211 GCF_001515605.1 Sinocyclocheilus anshuiensis | reverse complement strand
ATTTTGAGCCAAAACATTTAGATTTATAAACTTTTATCAAAAATTAATTAAACAAGTTCTATTCAAATAATAAAATGCAATCAAGAAGAATAAGTTACCAGTCAAATGAAATCAGCATCAACAATTAATCTTTGCAAGGCACAGAACTCTTCTGTTGCATTAAGGGATATTTACAGACTTTTTGACAAGACTCAGAGGTGGCATTAATGCA
>NW_015566771.1:0-211 GCF_001515605.1 Sinocyclocheilus anshuiensis | reverse complement strand
AATTGACAATAAAGCAGACTTGACTTGACTTGACTTGACTTAAATGTTTATATTATTTTATATTATACGAATAAATCTAAATGAACATATTTCAAATTATATTCTTTGCTGAGATTTGAGTCACAACATCATTTAGCAACTTTTAGCAACAAACTGACCTGCCTTTAGCAACTTTAAAGGGGTCATATGATGCGATTTCAATTTTTCCTTT
>NW_015566770.1:0-211 GCF_001515605.1 Sinocyclocheilus anshuiensis | reverse complement strand
TTTAGGGGGGGGGGGGGTTTCTTTAATTTAAATCAAATATTTTTTATTTTATTCAATTTTATTATTTTTGATGCATGCTTACTTGCAGACCAGTTTACACCAAATCATGTTTTCTCTTCTTCACCTATTTTTATTTTGTCCAATAGTTTTTGTAGTTCTTTGCTCTATATATTTTTATTGTTTAAAGCATAAAACTCAAGTTTGTGTTAAT
>NW_015566769.1:0-211 GCF_001515605.1 Sinocyclocheilus anshuiensis | reverse complement strand
GAATGCAATTTCTAAAATGTTATTAGAATGAATTCATTTCTAAAACATTATAATACAGTAAGCCTGAAACAGATCACAGCAGTAGACCTACACAGAAGGCTATCAGTCGTCAGCAATGTGGTAAACATGCGTGCCGGTATGCATATGATTTAATATGAAGTGTCCGTAACGCATTATTATGGTTGATAAGAGCAAAGAATGGAGATGAGTT
>NW_015566768.1:0-211 GCF_001515605.1 Sinocyclocheilus anshuiensis | reverse complement strand
AGCGTAACAATGGAATGACAGCCCATGTTTTCTAATAATAGAACCGAGTGGCAGCATGTAAAGAGAAAATAGAATTGGGGCCAAGATGGAGCCCTGAGGAACCCCACACGATAAAACAGCATTACTAGAGGTATATTCTCCAATCTTAACTGAGAAGCTTCTGTTGGTAAAATAAGATTTAAACCACTCCAGTGCACTGCCTGTAATGCCT
>NW_015566767.1:0-211 GCF_001515605.1 Sinocyclocheilus anshuiensis | reverse complement strand
AGTCGTGTAAGACAATTATACAGAAATACTTTGACGACAGTCTTTGCTCAGGCATTTCAGAATGACCATAACAACATATAGATGTTGAGAACGAGATCGGTCCACTGCTAGTCAAGTTATCCCGTCTCATAGCGCAAAGTCACATGACGTTTTCAATGCGCATAGAGGAATTTATTCGGTAAATGTGTTTCCATCTTAGTTTATGCACATT
>NW_015566766.1:0-211 GCF_001515605.1 Sinocyclocheilus anshuiensis | reverse complement strand
GCCTGTCACTGGCTGAATGTTTGTATTTCTGTTCATCCGAGCAGCACATCTCATTTCATTATGCCTGCTCGAGATAATTCTATGGAAATGAAATGGCAATAATCCTAATGAAAGCCTATCACATTGCGACCTTTTAAGTGTGCGAGTTGATGGGCCGATCTGATTGGTTTTTGCACACGGATGACAGTTAATTTCATGCTAGCTTATTGAT
>NW_015566765.1:0-211 GCF_001515605.1 Sinocyclocheilus anshuiensis | reverse complement strand
TTAATTCATTTGAATGTACTTAAATCACAGTTTTAAATTAAAATACGAGAAAACATTACAATTAGACACGTTGATAATACGCCAATATGCCGGTGATAACTGTTAGGAGATAAAAATGTGACCTGTGCTGGCAAAATGAATCACAATGAGCACATTTTCAAAAATTTTCTTTTTATGTTCACATTCTCCATTAAGAGACTTTCAGAATGAT
>NW_015566764.1:0-211 GCF_001515605.1 Sinocyclocheilus anshuiensis | reverse complement strand
ACAAGAGGATCTTGTCCTTCGCACAATACGGCAGGATGTCCAAACCTTGAAGGGATCATCCCATCTCCTTCTGCATCTCACCCCTTGCACATCCCAGAAGCAGCTTTCGGATTACAGAGGCGTTCACATCACAGCGTCTCAGCTTGGCGGATCACTCATATCCCACCTCCATGTTGAAGAAGAAATATAAGCATCTGGCAGGCCTCCCTAT
>NW_015566763.1:0-211 GCF_001515605.1 Sinocyclocheilus anshuiensis | reverse complement strand
TATTACAACCAGCGGCTGTACTGGTCAGACTCTGAGCTGTCTCAGATCGGAAGCGTGCGTTTCGATGGCTCTGATTCGCTGGTGGCTGCTAGCAGTCGAGATGGTGAGTTTGCATTTGTTGTAAATTGTACAATATTCAGAATCTGCCTCCAGTTATTTATCTTTTTTTTATATTTACATTTACATTTAGTCATTTAGCAGACGCTTTTAT
>NW_015566762.1:0-211 GCF_001515605.1 Sinocyclocheilus anshuiensis | reverse complement strand
TAGTTGTCTCTAAGGGGTTTCTAGGAGTCAGTATGTAGTTACTATGGAGTTTTACGTGTTTCTAAGGTGTTCTGAGTTGTTGCTAGGGGTCACTAGGCAGTTACTACGGAGTTCTATGTGTTTCTAAGGTGTTATAAAGGGTCGCTAGGCAGTTACTATGGAGTTATAGTTGTCTCTAAGGGGTTTCTAGGAGTCAGTATGTAGTTACTAT
>NW_015566761.1:0-211 GCF_001515605.1 Sinocyclocheilus anshuiensis | reverse complement strand
GTTACTATAATTTCTTCCTGTTAATGCAGTAATGCATCATGAAGTTAGAGTTATTTGATTTCAAGGGAAAAAAAGTAATAAATACGTTGCTTTGAGAAGGTGATATATCTTCTAATTAAAGCATTAGTGCATTTTTTTGGTGTTTATTAATGATCTTTTTCAAATGTCATTTTTCAAAAATACCATGAGATGCTTTTAATTGGGTTAATAT
>NW_015566760.1:0-211 GCF_001515605.1 Sinocyclocheilus anshuiensis | reverse complement strand
GCATACCTGTTTGCCATGACAAATCTTTACTGAAATGCTATGATGTAACTGCTCTTTTTAGTACTACAGTGGGTTTGGAAAGAGTCATCATCAATAAAATTGAGGTGTTTTTTTTCTTCTTCTTTCTTTTCTATTCTCACTATATCACATTTTTTTCTATATTTGCTCTAAAGGTTCATTAAACTGTCCTGTACAATATATATATATATAT
>NW_015566759.1:0-211 GCF_001515605.1 Sinocyclocheilus anshuiensis | reverse complement strand
TAAAACGAAACTGAAACCAACATTGGGTCTCTCATTCGACACAAATCCAAATGTTTCCGTATTTGCGATTTAGCTATTTGAATGCCAAATATTATTTATGAAAAACCTGTTTTTTGTAGCCTACTTCACTCGTGTTCCAATGTCCACGTAAAACAAAATGTGGGCTCAGATTTTACTACATATTTAAACTGAGCAGTGTGTTTTTTCCATA
>NW_015566758.1:0-211 GCF_001515605.1 Sinocyclocheilus anshuiensis | reverse complement strand
CAGCAGAAATAATAAATTATATTTTGCTAAAAATAAATAAATAAAAAGTATGACAAGTAGGCAACACCCTCCCACACCTCACCCCAATTGTCATAACTGCAATAAATAAATAAATAAATATTATTTAAATTCTACAGCATTTATCGTTCATGGAAGTTTTTCTTGTATAGCCTTTAATTTTTGCAGATTTAAACAAAAACAAACATTATAT
>NW_015566757.1:0-211 GCF_001515605.1 Sinocyclocheilus anshuiensis | reverse complement strand
ATATATATATATATATATATATATACACACACACAGAGTACACACAGTATGTATTAGGGGTTGAACAGGTCATAGTTAATCCGTGATCCGTATGGACCAGGCCCGACGGTTCGGCACGCATGTGATCCATGGAATAATTACAAACAGAGTAAATGATGATTTTACAGCGTAAATGATGACAGAATTTTCATTTTTGGGTGAACTATCCCTT
>NW_015566756.1:0-211 GCF_001515605.1 Sinocyclocheilus anshuiensis | reverse complement strand
GTATTGGTACCGAATACTGACATTTTGGTACTGTGACAACACTACATTGGACTAATAGGAATTTCAACACTTCCAGAAGAAGTAGAAGGTACACCTTACTGACAATTTTTATGTATGAATCTATCACTTTGACATATTAATGTATGTCAAAGCCAAATCATCCAATGCACTTTGAATTACCATTGTGCATGAAATGTGCTATATAAATAAA
>NW_015566755.1:0-211 GCF_001515605.1 Sinocyclocheilus anshuiensis | reverse complement strand
TTGAGTGCATCAGACAAGATGACGATGAAGAAGTGCTGCTGTAGCATCAAGTTTTCGTAAGTTATTACACATGCACCTGAATAATTATGTATTTAAATATGTATGTTACAATCATGAAAACTTTTTTATAATAAACTGCTGACAGTACAATACTGGACAATGATGAAATCTGCAGAATTTACACTTCAATTATGAGACTACAGTGTTTCCC
>NW_015566754.1:0-211 GCF_001515605.1 Sinocyclocheilus anshuiensis | reverse complement strand
CACACACACACACACACATACAATGTATGTTTAATAAAAATGCAACACAAAATTATAATAATTTTCAGATAATTTGACCTCTTTCTGAGTTCAGGTTGTAAAATGTCATGTGGCATCTCTAAAATGTAATGATATTTTTGAATTAATATTTGATGTTATTTGGGAATATGTATTATATTATATTATATTATATTATACTATATTATATTAT
>NW_015566753.1:0-211 GCF_001515605.1 Sinocyclocheilus anshuiensis | reverse complement strand
TACAGTCTTATGTACACTTCCACAGCTCTTACCCTGCGTATGCACGTCTTTTAGGCATTAAATGACCTTCATACAGGGTCCCTGATCACCTGCGTGAACATGCCATAGTCCTGCTACAGCGAGGCATGAGGACTGCAGATGTGGCCAGAGCAAACTCCATAATGTAAGAGGCCTATGATGGTGCTACAGGGAGACAGGAAGGACAGCTTAT
>NW_015566752.1:0-211 GCF_001515605.1 Sinocyclocheilus anshuiensis | reverse complement strand
CTTTAATTGCCGTATCCCTTAAAACCAGACTGCCGGAGGGTTACTATAAATGCATGTGCCCGCTGTGCACCATTCTCCTGATGCCTCCGGGATGGCGTTTGCACTGACGGCGTGGGCCCGCCATCGCTGCTTGCAGCTATATTTTATTATTATTTTTTAATTAACTACTTTTTTCCAAACCATTGTTAGATGCAGTGTTTCCTGTAGTTAT
>NW_015566751.1:0-211 GCF_001515605.1 Sinocyclocheilus anshuiensis | reverse complement strand
TATTCTAGGGAATTGTGTGCTTCTAATTTTATACCAATAGTTTGAGGACCCTTTTCTATTCTAACACAAGAATGCATGTGTATAAGGCAAGGTTTAAAAAAAGCCAGCGGCTATTTGCACTAAGTGTAAATAGGCTATTTAAACTAAGTGCAAATAGCAATAGATGGAAGTGTCTAATGTGAGTTTGAATATTATTTTGCGTTATCTTTAT
>NW_015566750.1:0-211 GCF_001515605.1 Sinocyclocheilus anshuiensis | reverse complement strand
CACTTTAAACCACCATCGAGTGTTTGTAATAACTTCCTTTTGCATTCATGTGGAATTTGGTCGTTTACTGTTGTTAAAATATGCCATTTATAGTCTTTTATATCGTTGCACAAATTAGCATTTCAGATGTATACATTCATTATTGTTATGAAAATACCCCAAATCGCAAGAAAATCACATACAAACCATATACTATCGTAATCGTGTGTTT
>NW_015566749.1:0-211 GCF_001515605.1 Sinocyclocheilus anshuiensis | reverse complement strand
TTTTTTTTTTTTTTTTTTTTTTTACAAAACATGTGTTGCTGACATGTTGACAGATTGCTCAGTGAAGTGTTTAGGTGCATGCACAAACCGAGTCTCTACAGAGACAGAGCACTGCTCTCTCTGCCGGAGAGCCTCTCAACTCTCCCAAAACTGGTGCCATCCATATTTTATAAGAGGGGGAAAAGGAAAATCTAGGGCTAGGAGAGCGAGC
>NW_015566748.1:0-211 GCF_001515605.1 Sinocyclocheilus anshuiensis | reverse complement strand
CACACACACACACACACATACACACACACACTCACACACACACACTCTTCTGACTAACATGTATCAGATCACTGGACACACACTGGATAATAAAAAAAGCCTTTTTCTTATGCTGTTTTTTCCTTGAACTACTTTTAGAGATGTCTGGATATCTGTACTAGAAAACAAGACAAAAACACACAGATGTATGTGTGTGTGTGTGTGTGTGCGT
>NW_015566747.1:0-211 GCF_001515605.1 Sinocyclocheilus anshuiensis | reverse complement strand
CTACAGTTATTTACTGTATGTAATTATGTAGTTATTGTTTTTATATGTACAGTAGTGTTACTGCAAATGTTTCAACAATCATTTTGTTAACAGCATGCATTTTGAAGTAGTTCATAATTTAATTGTTGGTTAAATTCATAATTCCATATAACATAACATTTTACTTCTATGGAAACTGTAATGATAGTAAAACACCATAGAATTTGCACGT
>NW_015566746.1:0-210 GCF_001515605.1 Sinocyclocheilus anshuiensis | reverse complement strand
GCTCTCGGTTCGGCGGGAGGTGTGATGATGATGTGAACCCAGCGCCGCTCGCTGCGAATGACTGTGTGCTCAGTTAAGCCCATTGGTCCGAACTAGGGTGGGCGGGGCGCTAACAACACAAACCCCGCCCCTCCTATAACCCTTTACTTCACACACTTCATCAATATAAACTACAGAGATAGATAGATAGATAGATAGATAGATAGATAG
>NW_015566745.1:0-211 GCF_001515605.1 Sinocyclocheilus anshuiensis | reverse complement strand
GTTTGTGCTTAATATAACAAAAAACATTAGCTTTCCTGCTATGTTTGTGTTCCTAATAAATGTCAGAGCAATGTGTCTTGAATATGTTTTGCTTTAAGTCCGATGCTTCTCTTTCTTTTTGGAATCATTGCTGGAAAAATACACATTTCATTATATATTTTCAAAAGCCTAGGCCTATGTTTAATTCCCTTAATTATAACATTTCTAGCGT
>NW_015566744.1:0-210 GCF_001515605.1 Sinocyclocheilus anshuiensis | reverse complement strand
TAGATAGATAGATAGATAGATAGATAGATAGATAGACAGATAACAAGTAACACACAGAATGCAAACATGAAAATGTAAAGTACAAAGACTGAAATAGTACTTTCTTTTAAAAAAAAAACCTCCAGTGATTTTTGTTTTATTTACAAGTTCTGTTTGTTTGTTCGTTTGCTCGTTCGTTCATTCATTCATTCATTCATTCATTCATTCATT
>NW_015566743.1:0-211 GCF_001515605.1 Sinocyclocheilus anshuiensis | reverse complement strand
CCGCCCATGATGTCTTGCCATTCCATTGGACTGATTTCACACATGCTTCAGAGCACGGTCACGCAGAGGTGTTCCCAAAGCGTTCAGACACAGCATCTCGTTCCCTCGGGGAACCATGGTTATATACATAACCTAGAGACGATCGAACGGATTCAGCAAAATAATTTGTACTTTCCAGCACTTCATAAAATAGAACAAGAACTTCCAACTT
>NW_015566742.1:0-211 GCF_001515605.1 Sinocyclocheilus anshuiensis | reverse complement strand
ATGTCCAGAAAAGTAGTAAAGACATTGTTAAAATAGTCCATGTGATTACAGTGGTTCAACCTTAATGTTATAAAGTGACGAGAATACTTTGTGCGCAAAACAAAAAACAACGAGTTTAACAAATTCATCTCTCCCGTCATTCTGCTACGATATTTTCGTTGCAGAAGCTTCCAGGTTCTACGTCCAACGGTGGCTCAGTATTGGCCGACAC
>NW_015566741.1:0-211 GCF_001515605.1 Sinocyclocheilus anshuiensis | reverse complement strand
GGTGATGGCGAGGGGACCTGTTCGGCTCACTTAATTTTGTCGTGGTCACGTCATATTAACTCGTGGGAACGTCATATGTCGTGGCCACGAGATCATTTTGTCGAGGTAATCCTTATGTCGTAGCCACGAGATGCTATGTTGAGGGAACGACATATTTTTCTCGTGACCATGAGTTTAATGCGTAAACAAACCTGCATGACCATAGTAACCC
>NW_015566740.1:0-211 GCF_001515605.1 Sinocyclocheilus anshuiensis | reverse complement strand
TGTATTAATGTTGAGGGTATAAGAATAGGTGATGATGTTATTTTATCTTAAAGAGGTTCTGAGTGTTCTGAAAGGACTGGATCTTTTTTCAAAAGCTTCAGGCCTCCGAATCAACACAGACAAGAGTGAAATACTTACTGTTCATGACTAACAAAACCGTTATCAGTGGAATTAAGGTCAAGCAGTCAGTGAAATATCTCGGAATAACAAT
>NW_015566739.1:0-211 GCF_001515605.1 Sinocyclocheilus anshuiensis | reverse complement strand
GAGCTTGACTACGAGGCCTGCCTGAACTAACGCAGAATGCTTGATGTGTGTCTCGAATTAGTGCTTCCACACAGTCGTCTAAGTTTAGACATATGAGAAGGTAATTTATTAACACGCAGCCCCACGTGCGCACAAACTTTATGTGCACACAGTACTTATATAGTATATACAGTGCATCCAGAAAGTATTCACAGCGCTTCACTTTTTCCAC
>NW_015566738.1:0-211 GCF_001515605.1 Sinocyclocheilus anshuiensis | reverse complement strand
GCTTCATAGCTAAATACAGCATTGCAAAAATTATATTGAGTGGCATGATAACATTATTCCCAAAGTACCATTATTACCCGAGTACCATCATGGAAACTAATATACAAGTAAAACAACCTACACAACTGCAAAACACACATAAAACTGATAAATATAAATGTATAGTTTCATGGTTTTCTTTGTAGATATATTTAAAAGAGATGTGTGCAGT
>NW_015566737.1:0-211 GCF_001515605.1 Sinocyclocheilus anshuiensis | reverse complement strand
CCAAGTGCAATTCAACACCAGATGTATATATTACTACCTATTCTGCGCTTTTTCCATGAAATCTATGCGTTGTGTCTCGGAAAGACGTATTGCTGCTCAAACACTCGATAAACGTGCAGACAGCAAAACGGCTGAGCTGACATTAAGTACTCTAATGAAATATTTCCATTCTGCACTAAGTGAGCCCTTATAGCTTTAACAACCAGAAAGT
>NW_015566736.1:0-211 GCF_001515605.1 Sinocyclocheilus anshuiensis | reverse complement strand
TAATATAAGAGGTTTTACCTGTGTTTGTGTGATATTGTTCTGGGTCGGAGGATGCGGCGGCGAACCAGAGCTTCTTCTTTTATATCCGCGAGTCACCGGAAGAGGATCGTGTGAGGTCATGTGACCGGTATAAAAGCAGCTTTTGCTCACATGTATGGGTCTGTTGGTAGACCGGGCGAGTAAACGTGGAGCTGTAGTGCCGTGAACGAGT
>NW_015566735.1:0-211 GCF_001515605.1 Sinocyclocheilus anshuiensis | reverse complement strand
GTCAATTCACTATGCAGAAAGTGAAAGTAAAAACAGAATGACGGAATAATGATGGAGCTTTCCGCATTTGACGCCGCATATTCTCTCAGAGACGACGAGAGACTAATCTACTTCAACATATGCTGATAATGGTATATGTGACCCTGGACCACAAAACTTATAGGGGTCTTAAAGGGGTGGTTGATTGCGATTTCACTTTTTTAACATTAGT
>NW_015566734.1:0-211 GCF_001515605.1 Sinocyclocheilus anshuiensis | reverse complement strand
TCTCGGCTTTGTGGCTCCTGTCACCATACAGGGAAGGTTTCTACTTCGAAAGCTATCTATTGAAGGAACAGACTGGGATACACCACTGCCACAAGAGAAATGTGGTGAGTGGGAATCGTGGAGAGATTCACTAAAGAACTTGCAACACCTTCACATTCCACGTCCATACACGCCCATCTCCCCTTCAAAAGCAAGTCACAAAGGAATCTGT
>NW_015566733.1:0-211 GCF_001515605.1 Sinocyclocheilus anshuiensis | reverse complement strand
TAAGCAGAAGCGGAGGGATTCCACCTACTGTAGGCTACTTAGAAATATTTTGATTTGATCTTGTCGCAGGTGGGATATTTGAGTGTCTGTTAAGGCATCTGAGAAGGGTCTGGAGACTCCTGCGCTGCCGTGAGCCTGAGTCTGGTGTGTATCATTAAGTGCTACTTATTCATAATAAACACCATGAAACACCTTGGCAAAAAATAATTTC
>NW_015566732.1:0-211 GCF_001515605.1 Sinocyclocheilus anshuiensis | reverse complement strand
AGAAGAAATTGTTGAATAAAGTCATTATTTTTGTTTTCTTTGCAGTCAAAAAGTATTCTCATAGCTTCATAACATTACGGTTGAACCGCAACCATGCTTGATGTCACACATTGTATTTTTAGACAAAACCACAATTGGATTTCGCATTTAATGGCACTGAGTGTTTTTTGTATTAAAGGGGTCATATGATGTTGCTAAAAAGAACATTATT
>NW_015566731.1:0-211 GCF_001515605.1 Sinocyclocheilus anshuiensis | reverse complement strand
AGGCCAGCAGAGAAGGCTTTGCTGGCCCTGACGGCCCACCACTGTGTTTATTAGTCCAATTGTTTTGAGCTGTATATTAAGTGAGTGGTAAAACTTGTTTATTACATGTTGGTGAATTAGTATTTTTCTTTTCTTGCATTTTCTCTTTAAATGTCTTAAAAGGAGGGATGTAGTATATGCGGCTGCATATAGGTTATTAAAGTAACTTAGT
>NW_015566730.1:0-211 GCF_001515605.1 Sinocyclocheilus anshuiensis | reverse complement strand
CAGTGGTATCCACCTGTGAACTCTCTGCCTGTCCTGTCACGGCTACGGAGGCTGTCTGCGAATCCTCGTCCTGTCCTGTCATGGCTATGGAGGCCATCTGCAAATCCTCGTCCTGTCCTGTCACGGCTATGGAGGCCTTCTGAGAATCCTCGTCCTGTCCTGTCATGGCTATGGAGGCCATCTGCAAACTCTCAGCCTGTCCTGTCACGGT
>NW_015566729.1:0-211 GCF_001515605.1 Sinocyclocheilus anshuiensis | reverse complement strand
TTTTTTTTTTTTTTTTTTGCTGTATTTGTCCCCTTTTGCATCCTTTCCTAACCCCTCTTAAGAACTCCAATAGCAAAAAACTCTATTTCTCTCTCTCTTGTATTCTCTCAGAATGTCAGCTGATGAAGACAGAGCGACCGAAGGCAAACACTTTTATTATTCGGTGCCTGCAGTGGACTACTGTTATTGAACGCACTTTTCATGTTGAGAC
>NW_015566728.1:0-211 GCF_001515605.1 Sinocyclocheilus anshuiensis | reverse complement strand
CTACCATTTAAAATACAAAAGTCTATTCATAACGATCAAATATATTATGTAAATGGCATAAAAAAACAAAATGCCAAATAATTATAAAATATATAATGAAAATAGTGGTCCCCTGCACTGTAAAAAAAATTCCGTAAAATTTACGGTAAAAAAACAGTAGCTGTGTTTGCCAGAATTTTACCATAAAAAATACGGTAGCAACATTTTAGGT
>NW_015566727.1:0-211 GCF_001515605.1 Sinocyclocheilus anshuiensis | reverse complement strand
TCACGTTGACTCATCAACCGACACAGCCGACGCGTCTGATCGAAATCATAACGTCTGATATAGGTATAGGGGGTTGAGTGTTTGTAAAAAAAAAAAACACCAAATCTTAAACTGTAAAACTTAAACTTGTTATACTTTTATACTTATTATGACTATAAAAGTGCTGGTGTGACTACCACGTGCAGGGGTGGCATTTTTCACATATGAATGG
>NW_015566726.1:0-211 GCF_001515605.1 Sinocyclocheilus anshuiensis | reverse complement strand
TTTGATTAGCTCAGCATGAAAAGAGCTTTCCTGCAGCATTTCAGTAGTTGGTAGTGCAACTGAAGCAATCAACTATGAGTGGCAAGGCACTGAAAAAGATCTCTGGGATAAAGTTGTGGGCAGGCACAAGTCAGGAGATGGATGCAAAAAATGTTTATCAATGCCTAGAAGCACAGTGAATTCTATTATTAAGAAGTGGAAGGTATTTGGT
>NW_015566725.1:0-211 GCF_001515605.1 Sinocyclocheilus anshuiensis | reverse complement strand
GTTGTTTTCCCATTTGAGATATTTTGTTTAATTGAATGTTTAAGTCTGACATCAGTCTGTATGATGTTACTAGCAGAGAGATGTGCATAAATACATGAACGTATTTAAAATACAAATACACAATACTGTGTGGGAAAATGCACTTAAAATACAAATACACAATACTAATACTGTGTGGAAAAATGCACTTAAAATACAAATACACAATACT
>NW_015566724.1:0-211 GCF_001515605.1 Sinocyclocheilus anshuiensis | reverse complement strand
AGATGGTCTTAAAGTAACACAGTTTAAATGTATTGTGTGAATTACCCTTACTATGGAGTAAAAAATATGCATGTACATTTACAGCACTGTACTCTGTTATATTACCTTTGAATCAGAATACAAAAAAATATTTAACACTAATACGAGGGCAAACTGAAATTTAATGAATCAAATTTCATCAACGGAGTTGGAGTTGCTGAGTTGTACCAAC
>NW_015566723.1:0-211 GCF_001515605.1 Sinocyclocheilus anshuiensis | reverse complement strand
TTGTATTTAGAACCGCTAACTTGAATAATAACCCACGGCAGCAGTATAAAAGTAGCCCGGAGTCAGACGCACCTCTCCCGCAATGACATCCGCACGTCACACGCGTATGCTCGTGGGCGCGATTTAGAAATCACAAACTGTTTCACTGCATTTGAGTCTTCAAGGTATTTTGAGGACACAACATTGTCAAGTAAGTAAATTTAACGAATGT
>NW_015566722.1:0-211 GCF_001515605.1 Sinocyclocheilus anshuiensis | reverse complement strand
GCTCTCGGAATGCATCAAAAATATCTTAATTTGTGTTCTGAAGACAACAGAGGTCTTACGGGTTTAGAACGACATGAGGGTGAGTAATTGATGACAGAATTTTCATTTTGGGGTGGAGTAACCCTTTAAGTACACAATTAGATAATACCAATTTAGGTCAACCAACTACCAAGCAATGCTTGATTTAGTTCAGTCTGTGGTGTAAAAAGGT
>NW_015566721.1:0-211 GCF_001515605.1 Sinocyclocheilus anshuiensis | reverse complement strand
TTCCATTGTGTTGTGCTAATTTTGTTGTGTTGCAACTTGTTTCTGTTGTGTTGTACTAATTTCACTGTGCTGTGGCTTGTTTCCATTGTGTTGCAACTTGTTTCCATTGTGTTTTGCTAATTTTGTTGTGTTGCAGCTTGTTTCCGTTGTATTGTACTAATTTCGCTGTGCTGTGGCTTGTTTCCATTGTGTTGTGCTAATTTTGTTGTGT
>NW_015566720.1:0-211 GCF_001515605.1 Sinocyclocheilus anshuiensis | reverse complement strand
ATTTAAAATGGAAACACTGCACCCTACAGGTTGGGAGAGGCACTGCAACTCCTTCACATTGACATCTGTTTCCTGCTCAACTAAATCAACAGTATCTGTAACATGATGAAGGAGGCTGGGAGGGCTGCCAACACCATGTACTGTGCTCTGTATTTTTAGAGCTCTGTTCTGCTCTCCATTCTGTGCCCCAGACATAATCACAGTGACAGAA
>NW_015566719.1:0-211 GCF_001515605.1 Sinocyclocheilus anshuiensis | reverse complement strand
ACATAATTTATTTGAAATATAAATCTTTTGTAACATTATAAATGTTTAACTCTCACTTTTGATAAACTTAATGCATCCTTGCTGAATAAAAGTGTTAATCTCTTTAAAAAACAAAAACAAATAATCTTACATTTCCAGACTCTGAATGTTTACCGTAGTGTATGATGCCTATATAAAGACTCACTGTCTCTGTAGGAGCTGCTGTTGTTGT
>NW_015566718.1:0-211 GCF_001515605.1 Sinocyclocheilus anshuiensis | reverse complement strand
TGCTTTTGTGTCTCTCTCTCTGTATTCATTAAGTAAAATGGCAGAAGCCAGATTTTCTCAGGATGAGTTCATGTGTGCAGTGTGTCTGGATCTCCTGAAGAATCCAGTGACCACTTCCTGTGGACACAGTTACTGTAAGAGCTGTATTACAGACTTCTGGAATCAAGAGGATCAGAAGAGAGTCTACAGCTGCCCTCAGTGCAGACAGAGC
>NW_015566717.1:0-211 GCF_001515605.1 Sinocyclocheilus anshuiensis | reverse complement strand
TCATGATGAGCGCGTTGTAGCTGAACGGAGGCTTGTCGAATTTCTTTACCTTTTTAGACAGCTGCTCCTCCGCGTCTCGCTGCGCGGGGTCCATCTCGGACGCTTCCGGGGGTTTGTCTAAGTCCTGTACGGGTGCCGGGCTGCCGCTGCGCTCCGCGCCCTCATCGTCAAACTTCGATGGGAGTAACAGGCTCTTGATGCTGAACGATGT
>NW_015566716.1:0-211 GCF_001515605.1 Sinocyclocheilus anshuiensis | reverse complement strand
ATTTTCTATTCAACTAATTCATCCATTTAAGCCATTAGTCAGCTAACTGCACATTTATATTACTTTACTTAAATATATACCATAATGAGCCTTTAATATATAGCCTATTCCATGCTCAAGCGCACACATAAAGCTTACTGGAAAGCACCCGTAATGACCATGAATCTGTCGAAAAAATATGAAGTAAATATTTTAATTATTAAACCAGTGT
>NW_015566715.1:0-211 GCF_001515605.1 Sinocyclocheilus anshuiensis | reverse complement strand
TCTTTATAGTACTTGAAATGTTTCTTACAGTTATTTTCATATCATGTGAGCAGTGATTCTCAGATGAATATGTTTATGATTGTTATGATCTATTTGAGTCACAGTGTTAAAAGAGTCTGTTTCTCAGTATATAGAATAACTGCACTGTGACTCTGGAACAAAGATGCTGTGTTGTGTGTGAGTGTTGTGTGTGAGTGTTGTGTGTGTGTGT
>NW_015566714.1:0-211 GCF_001515605.1 Sinocyclocheilus anshuiensis | reverse complement strand
GAGCTATTGTAATTTATAACTGTAATTCCCACCCCTGTCCAGTTGTACTCCACTAGTAAAGCGAAAGACATGAGCAGTTCAGTGCGCTGCCGCTTCGCTTGATCTGAGGTGTCTACAGCCATCTATCACGCCACATTAAAGAGTGCCAAAATGGTATTTATTGCTCGAATTTCCTAATAAAATGGACAGAATTTGAAATCTGAGACTTTGT
>NW_015566713.1:0-211 GCF_001515605.1 Sinocyclocheilus anshuiensis | reverse complement strand
ATTTGTCGTATTTCTGTTTTGCATAAAAACTGAAGAATATTCGCGTGTGTGTATGTGTATATATACACATACACACACATATACATATATATATATATAGTTAAAAAAAAACAAAAAAAAACAAAGCAAATTTCTTTCACAAAAATTGTTGAAACACACAAGTACTGTCCCCCTTTACTTAACATACACATAAATTGTAAGAATATGACTA
>NW_015566712.1:0-211 GCF_001515605.1 Sinocyclocheilus anshuiensis | reverse complement strand
CGCCTGATATAAAGGATAAATTGCCCCCGACAGACACTCGTTTCCATCCAGACCAAAGGTATGTGTCCAGTAATTAGAGATAAAACAATCTATTTGACCTTTTGCACTGTAATTTGTACTTTCAAAACCTTGGCTGAAGCATCATTGCCAGTAAATAATTTGTAAAGATTGGTGTCAGCATCACCTTTCTCTAACAGTTGTACTAATTTGT
>NW_015566711.1:0-211 GCF_001515605.1 Sinocyclocheilus anshuiensis | reverse complement strand
TAACAATTAAACATTCTGTATTTAAACAGAAACTAAGAGGCTTTACTTCCCATTTCTGCCCAGTTAAGAAAGAAAATTTCAGTTAGTTATTTGTTCCTGTTTCTGATTGTCAAGCTTAAAATTACAAATACAATAACAAATAATAAAGATGTACTTATTTAATGTTATTGCATCCACAGTAGTTATGTTATGCATGTACTGTGTGTATTGT
>NW_015566710.1:0-211 GCF_001515605.1 Sinocyclocheilus anshuiensis | reverse complement strand
AGCTGTCTTGCAGTTGAGCTATCTGTGGATTTATTTAATAAACCTAGTTTTATTTTCATCATCGTCTTCATCCTTTGGACTAATCGTGACAACCACTGTTCCTCTCTACTTCAACAGGGAATGACAGAAATCCTCAAAACAGCATATTTGAATGGTTTCTGAAAGATTGTGACACTGAGGACTGGAGTAATGGCTGCTGAAAATTCAGCTT
>NW_015566709.1:0-211 GCF_001515605.1 Sinocyclocheilus anshuiensis | reverse complement strand
TCACAACTTCTGTCAGATTACTGGGATCTCCTTCATTACAGAATACTCAAGGAAAATGTAAGTTTAATATTTCTTATTAATTTGTGTACATATATACACACACACACACATATACATACATATATATATATATACACACATATATATACACACATACATACACACACACACACATATATACAGTGGGTACAGAAAGTATTCAGACCCCCTT
>NW_015566708.1:0-211 GCF_001515605.1 Sinocyclocheilus anshuiensis | reverse complement strand
TCTTTTCATTTATTTTGAACAGACAGTAGTACAAATTACAATTTAGTTTACAGATAAACAAGGGAAAAAAACTGCGCGACACGTAGCCTATATACGCTGAGTTTCAGTTCATTTTTGTGACGCGTTTAATTTGTTCACAGAAAGGAAACGCAAATGACAGAAAGCCACATACTATTTGTTTTCTTTATTTTACAAAAGCACAATGTTTTGT
>NW_015566707.1:0-211 GCF_001515605.1 Sinocyclocheilus anshuiensis | reverse complement strand
TATATATACAGTGCCTTGCTAAAGTATTCAATGAAGTATTCATTTTTTTCATGTTTTGTTCTGTTGTAGCCTTATGTTAAACTGCTTTATATTACTTTTTTTCCCACATCAATCTACACTCCATATACCATAAGCAAAAACAGAACTGTCACAACTTTGCAAATTTATAAAAAATCTGAAATAAGTACATTGCATAAGTATTCAAACCCTT
>NW_015566706.1:0-211 GCF_001515605.1 Sinocyclocheilus anshuiensis | reverse complement strand
TGGGTTACAACGCAAGTATAGGCTCCGTCTTCTTCAATTTGTTAAAAAGAGATAGAGGTTTAATAAATGCGAATTTGCCATTGTACTACTTTTTGACTGATCTGTTTTAATAACAATAAACCACAAACTACGATCGTTTTAAAAGGGGAAATCCATGATATTTGCATTACAAATTTTATAAACAAAATTGTCATTTTGTTAATAAAACTTC
>NW_015566705.1:0-211 GCF_001515605.1 Sinocyclocheilus anshuiensis | reverse complement strand
GACAACCAGACAACGTGAAACATGTTTGAGAGGCTTAACCTGTCAATTTGGTTTTGCAGGACAGAGAATTGGCAGATGATGAAATTGAAGGTAAACACACCTGTCAGTTGTGATATCTCGATATGATCTCTACTAATGTCAAAGCTTAGACTGAAGTATGCAACACTTAGAGATATTACTAATATTTTTAAAATAATGTCATTTTATTTAG
>NW_015566704.1:0-211 GCF_001515605.1 Sinocyclocheilus anshuiensis | reverse complement strand
AGGAAATGTTGCTTAATAATATATTTATGGGGGAAGCATCACCCCCAAGCTCAGCAAGTGAGGAACCAGAGGAAAACGACTGAAGTTACGTGTATTTTTTATTATTATAATATTTTTATTTTATTTTATTTTTATTTTTATTTTATTTATTTTTTTATTTAAAGCTCTGCTTGCACTTGCTTAGAATAATTGGACTATATTTAAATCCCTT
>NW_015566703.1:0-211 GCF_001515605.1 Sinocyclocheilus anshuiensis | reverse complement strand
GCCATTGTTGAACCCGCTGCAGAGTAGACATCTATGGGTTAAAATTTAAATTCTGTTTATGACTTTCCTGATTCAATCAGCACTTGTCCAGGATGTATCCTGCATCTCAAATAAGGTCAGGCAGTCATAGCTGAGATTGCTGTTAAGCAGAATAAATGATTACAGTTTTTTTACAATAATTTTTGCACTAATAACAGAACCTTCATGTCAT
>NW_015566702.1:0-211 GCF_001515605.1 Sinocyclocheilus anshuiensis | reverse complement strand
GCTTTGTTTTCTGAGTTATGTCTGTAATAATAGTGTGTACTTTTCTCTTTTGAAGGGACAGAAAATATGATCACAAAGGCAGTCTATACACATTTTCCACTTTTTTCCACTTATTTTTCTGTTTGTTGCAGCAGCCACGTAATCATTTTTTTTTTACTCTTTTGTATTATTGTGGTTTAATCACCCTAGTGAAAAATAAATATACTAAAAT
>NW_015566701.1:0-209 GCF_001515605.1 Sinocyclocheilus anshuiensis | reverse complement strand
TATATATATATATATATATATATATATATATATATATATATCAAGGACACAATTTTTAATTAAAACATTATTTTACTAAGCAAGGTCATAAAGTGCCATCTACTAGAAGATATAGCCTATATCCTGGGCTTAATTGTTGGTTTTTATGAATGCACAGTGAAACGGTGGATCCACTGTATAGAGCAATACTCTAATGGAATTAGTGGGCT
>NW_015566700.1:0-211 GCF_001515605.1 Sinocyclocheilus anshuiensis | reverse complement strand
ATATATGTGTGTGTGTGTACACACACACACAATGTTTCTATTTTATTATAATATTAAATACTGTAATATTTAAATATATGTATTATTAATAGTAGTTTAACACTGTAAAAAGTAATGAGTTGAACTTGTAAAACCTGTGGAAACTGATTGCCTCAAATTTCTCAATCAAATTAGTTTATCATTTTTGAGTTAATAAAACTTACTGTAACTT
>NW_015566699.1:0-210 GCF_001515605.1 Sinocyclocheilus anshuiensis | reverse complement strand
CATAAATATGGAATAAAATTAGATAGATAAGAGAGATAGATAGATAGATAGATAGATAGATAGATAGATTTAATTCTTTTACTCTTTCTTTGATTGTAATTGTCTATTTTATATTTTTTTGAAGCACTTTGCATAATCAATTGTTTATAATGCGAGATAGAAATTGTCTTTTAGCTATTTTTGTCTTTAAATGCATACTGTTCTTTTACT
>NW_015566698.1:0-211 GCF_001515605.1 Sinocyclocheilus anshuiensis | reverse complement strand
AGTTTGTTTTAGTGACAAAAGCTCCACAGTGCAACAGAATGACAGTGACAATTTATATATATATATATATATATAAACAAGAAATAATCATAATTATTATGCACTATTGTCACTTGTTAACTAATTACAGTGAAAGTAATAGCTTACATCTAATGCAAATATTTTAATGGTTTTAAAGGGGTCATATGATGTTGCTAAAAAGAACATTATT
>NW_015566697.1:0-211 GCF_001515605.1 Sinocyclocheilus anshuiensis | reverse complement strand
GACAAATCCATGATTTGAGAGGCACTACTACAATGAAAATGAACAGACTTACTTATTTAGTCCTACTGAGCACAAGTCATGTCACAAGGGATCCAATTTTCTTTGATCTTCTACAGTTGGTTAGATTGATCATACTGTAACTTTCAGAGCTGGAAACTTCCTCTCTAGTCCAAAAACTACTGATATAAAGTTCTTGTATTTTATATGTACA
>NW_015566696.1:0-211 GCF_001515605.1 Sinocyclocheilus anshuiensis | reverse complement strand
GAATGTTGCCGTGGATTTTAGCGTACGCACACTCTAAGATCAAATATGTGCATATGCACATTTTATAAATGAGGCCCCTGGTCTGGACATTTCAGTCATCTGAATGTGAGCCCTTTAAGATATTAAAACTTAAAAAGACGGCCATATTCAATAGTGGAGACCGATTTAAAGGGGTCATATGATTGCTAAAAAGAACATTATTTTGTGTATT
>NW_015566695.1:0-211 GCF_001515605.1 Sinocyclocheilus anshuiensis | reverse complement strand
CCCAGCCCCCTCATAAAAATTCAAGCTAGTTTAATTAAAAAATGTAAATTTACTGTCATCCGAAGAGCTGCAGAATTAGGACAGCAACAGCCTTTTTTATTGCTTAAGACATCAAATTGATTCGGTTGTTGCTAAATTGTGATAAAGGTTATTGAGGGCTGCAGACCTTGGGTTGTTTTTTCCTCCTCATTTGATCCTATTTTGCAGATGA
>NW_015566694.1:0-211 GCF_001515605.1 Sinocyclocheilus anshuiensis | reverse complement strand
TCTGCCTTGGTTTCCCTGGCTCCTTCTTGCCGATTCGGTGAACTAGGTCAACAATGCCCTCTAATTACTGAACCAGGTGCGGTGCGATTTCAGCAGAAAGACCGATCACTTCCCTGCGGGGATCCTCTTCGGGCTTCTCTTTCATACCGTTGATCCGGAGATTCCATCTTTTATACCGCTCGAGTTCAGATGTTCTACTCGCCAGGTCTTT
>NW_015566693.1:0-211 GCF_001515605.1 Sinocyclocheilus anshuiensis | reverse complement strand
GCTAAAAAATATATCAATGATATATGTTTCATATCGTTCGGTATCAATAATTATTGACATTTGTTTTATAACCTTTTTTTAAACAGAGCAATAGAAAAAAATAAATAAAATTTAACCACTGTATTTTTTGCCCACTTTATTAAGACAAACAACAAATATATATATATACAGTCAAACACAAAATAAAATTTAAACAAATATCTCCTTTCTT
>NW_015566692.1:0-211 GCF_001515605.1 Sinocyclocheilus anshuiensis | reverse complement strand
GGTGAGTTAAAGCTCCTTGACGAGGCTCAGTAATGAAACTGTAGTATTAGAGCACAGTTAAACACATTGGGTTAGCCCATAAATCATATGTGGTCTTGTTTGCTGCTTTTCTGTTTGCACTGTGTTTAGGGTGATGTGCACATGCAGCTTGATTTTATTTTATTTATTTTTTCTCTGTTTGTTTCAGGAGAGGATGTTTAATGTGAAGAAC
>NW_015566691.1:0-211 GCF_001515605.1 Sinocyclocheilus anshuiensis | reverse complement strand
CAGCCAAGAAATAGGAAGGACATTCCACCTTTCTAAATCCATCCGAATACGTTCAAAAAGTGGAAGAAAGTTTACTTTATACATCTGCTCAAAGGAGGGGGTAACATTAATGCCTAAGTATATTAAACCCTCAGGGGCCCATCTAAATGGGAAGGATGGTAATGTTTGGGGTATTTGTTTTAAGCCACCTATAGGCATTGCCATTGACTTA
>NW_015566690.1:0-211 GCF_001515605.1 Sinocyclocheilus anshuiensis | reverse complement strand
CACACACACACACACACACACACACACCACACTATCATACACACATATGAACTGGTGTCTGTAACACTGGCAAAACTGAGCCAGAAGACTCAAATAAGAGGTTGAAATCAGATTGATTACCCTCTGATAAAGCATTCCTGTTCATTTTTGTTACAATTTTGTTGAATTTGATGTTATGTGTAACAAAATGTCTTTCTCTGTGTTCAGGTTT
>NW_015566689.1:0-211 GCF_001515605.1 Sinocyclocheilus anshuiensis | reverse complement strand
ATACCCAAAAATTCTTCATACAGTGGACTACCAGTGAAATTGTTAAAAATGTGGGACCAAAAATTATGAATTATTAAGCCACTTTAACCTGACCATGTTTTGCTTAAGTGTTATCTGACATTGTCAAGATGAACCATTTTCTAAACTATAGCGAATAAACTGTGATTATGTATGAAATGTTGAAGGTGTCTGAATAAATTTTGGTTTGATT
>NW_015566688.1:0-211 GCF_001515605.1 Sinocyclocheilus anshuiensis | reverse complement strand
ATTAAAATCTTAAATGTTCGCCGGTTCCCGCCTCCTTCTTCCCAATCTACAAACGTTGTTACAGCTAGATTTACTTAAAAAATATAGTGCATCATTTTTTGCATCCCTCTTAAGTAAATTTCGCATGGAATTTTAAGCAGCGTTACCTAAAAATCTTTAGTTGGCGATGCTTAAATGTTTGAGTATCCCAGTGAACGGTTTTGCTCAAATT
>NW_015566687.1:0-211 GCF_001515605.1 Sinocyclocheilus anshuiensis | reverse complement strand
GAGCCTGAGGAGAACTCTAAATTCAAAGGTTATGCAAATATGTTTGCGGTATTTAAACGAAGACTATTTGAGCTAGGGCAATTCACATGGAGATTGAGGATAAATATGTTTTCATTGTGCTCAGACAGTAATACATTAATTTCCCTTCCTTATTTGTAAGAATCAATGGCCATATCCTTCTGAAATAAGCATGACATTAACAACCCAGTGG
>NW_015566686.1:0-211 GCF_001515605.1 Sinocyclocheilus anshuiensis | reverse complement strand
TTTGTATGGTTGTATTCCATGCTTTTTCGGTGCCATAGAAATGTGATGGCAATTCGTTTGCCTACACTGCCGTCGCGTTCTACTCGCCGTTTCTGGATGAAGGTAAGGAACAGATGGTGGCAGCGAGTTGTGTTTTCCCCAGAAATGCGATGCTTTCTTTCCCGCCATCGTTTCTAATCTGCGTATTATTACAGGTGCACGTCAAGTCATT
>NW_015566685.1:0-211 GCF_001515605.1 Sinocyclocheilus anshuiensis | reverse complement strand
TAGATATTTTGGCTGGAAACAAGACAAAAAAATCTAAAAAATATTTTTTTTTGCAGTGTACCATGAATGTCCATAAAGAAGAAAACTTACAATTCCATTTTGCTCTTCAAATGTCATAGATACAAATTTAAAACAAATTTATTTAGCCAAGCTAAGTTCTCATGATTTTTTTTTTATTAACTGACCCCTATGAAATGAATAAAATCCAATT
>NW_015566684.1:0-211 GCF_001515605.1 Sinocyclocheilus anshuiensis | reverse complement strand
AGCCATAAGGTCAGGCCCACTCTCAGTAGTTCCATATGCAGTCTCAAGGGCAGCTAAGTACTCATTTGCAATTGCAGATGGATTACTTACTTTTAAAAACCTGACAATATCAGCAGCAGGACCTCGCAAACTCTCGACGATGCGTTGTTTCTTTGCAGATTCAGTGCACTGCCATTCACTTATCATTTGAGCGGCCTGCTCCATCCAGATT
>NW_015566683.1:0-207 GCF_001515605.1 Sinocyclocheilus anshuiensis | reverse complement strand
GTGTGTCTGTGTGTGTGTGTGTGTGTGTGTGTGTGTGTGTGTATAGAGGAAGATGGCGGAAGCTGTGTGGGTCTGTATGCACTGAACGCTCAAAGGACAAGCGTCGTCCACTTCTACTGACATCCAGCCACTAAAAACTACAGAAACACACTGACCACACACACACTCTCTCACACACACATACTCACTCACTCACTCACTCACACA
>NW_015566682.1:0-211 GCF_001515605.1 Sinocyclocheilus anshuiensis | reverse complement strand
TAAAATGCACTAAGGATTAATGAGCTGCTGGATTCATGAATATTATTCAGGTTGTGTGCTTCGCTCGAACTGATTTGCTGAAATCAAAACAGGTGCGATAATAGGTGAGCGCCAGCCAATGAGATTGCCGTTTGCATATTAGTTCCGCCCACTACCGGAGAAAGCGGCAGTTCTTAAAGGGGTCATATGATGCGATTTAAATTTTTCCTTT
>NW_015566681.1:0-211 GCF_001515605.1 Sinocyclocheilus anshuiensis | reverse complement strand
AGTAATAGAAAGAATGATGTTATAATTTCAAGAATGGGGAATGGGTAAATTACAGTTTGCACAAAATAAGGAAACGTGAAACTGGTAATTGTGGAAAACGTGGGCACTCTTCTAAGGATATTCTTCTAAAATGCATGTGAAAGAGAAAGACTTCAGCTATCCCAGAAGGCCTAATGGAAATAAAACACAATCGAGTGTATGTGAGGAAATG
>NW_015566680.1:0-211 GCF_001515605.1 Sinocyclocheilus anshuiensis | reverse complement strand
GAGCCTCTGCAGGGATTGCGAAGTTGATTTGCTTTGGAGTGTATGTTAATTGTTTAGTGAGATTTCTTGTGGGTTTTCTTTCAGTACTTTTGTTCCTTTCCCATACAGCTAACTCATCAAGGCTGTTGTAAGTGTATTGTGGTGTCAATTAGTGTGTTGTACTTTTATTCTATCAAGATTTTTATTGAGTGTTATGTACTCCTGATATATT
>NW_015566679.1:0-211 GCF_001515605.1 Sinocyclocheilus anshuiensis | reverse complement strand
AGTGTGCTGCCAATATTTTATCCACAAACTACCATTTCAGTAACAACTTGACAAATCCATTCATATATTTAAAACTGTGAGGTTCCTTAGTGGTATAAATGTCTCAAAGATGCTTGGAATGAATAAGAGCATGACTGGTAGTGACAGGAAAGTATATATTCCTATATTTTGTATATACACTGAACAAAATTATAAACGCAACACTTTTGTT
>NW_015566678.1:0-211 GCF_001515605.1 Sinocyclocheilus anshuiensis | reverse complement strand
GTGTTAAATCCTTTTATTCTCAGAAAACCAGACAGGTACAAAAAATATGTTTCAGCTAATCAGGATATCATAAATACTTTCCAGATTTTAACAATATTTTGTACTTTTTTTTTTCTGAGACAGAAAATATATCTGTCCACTCCAATGGACGCCATGCACCAAAGGGTATAATTCTGCCTATAGGCCTATATATATATTCTGCCTTCTTATT
>NW_015566677.1:0-211 GCF_001515605.1 Sinocyclocheilus anshuiensis | reverse complement strand
CTGCTTTGCGTCTCTCCGTCAGATAACCCCATGTGCGTGATGCGCAATTACAGGTAGGCTATTTCCTTAAACCTCCACAGCTCGTATATTTTTCCACCTAGTGGTGAGAACGTAATGATTACTAAAACGATTATTTATTTTTTATAATTATTTCAGTTAGTTTTTCCAATAACTGTTGTTAGTTTAGTTTCGTTTTAGTTTTTTCAATTAT
>NW_015566676.1:0-211 GCF_001515605.1 Sinocyclocheilus anshuiensis | reverse complement strand
TTTTTCTTAAATACTCAATTTTGTAATCATATTTTTGCAATAGCGGCTTATTTTGTTTTTATTTAGTAATTTTTATACTTTTATTTAGTCATAATAATAATAATAATTATTATTATTGATAATCACAAATGTTTTTTAACTACTTTTTCCCCCTATACTCTCTACACTGGATGACTGCTAGGACTCATTTTTGTTCATGCTATTTTAAGGA
>NW_015566675.1:0-211 GCF_001515605.1 Sinocyclocheilus anshuiensis | reverse complement strand
CCATTACAGTATTTATTAATATTTTACATTAAATTAAAATGAAAACAAAATATAAAAATAACAGTTTCAGTTATTAAATTATTTTGTCATTTTTATATTTTTTAATAATTTATTAATTGTATATATTTCTTTAACATTATTTATTTTTTTTTTTCTATTTGAATAATTTAGTACTTCAACTTAAATGTATATATTTCAGTTAGCTACCAAG
>NW_015566674.1:0-211 GCF_001515605.1 Sinocyclocheilus anshuiensis | reverse complement strand
CGTGCGTGCGTGCGTGCGTGCGTGCGTGCGTGCATGTGTGTGTGTATATATATATATATTTCTTTTCCTGTGTGAATATATTTTTATGGAAACCGTGAAACACTACCATGCAAAGACCTTGGAAATATGTTTAAAAATGTTAATTATTGCTTTTATTCTGCAAGTGTGCATTAAATTGATCAAAAGTAACAGTAAAGACATTTATAATGTT
>NW_015566673.1:0-210 GCF_001515605.1 Sinocyclocheilus anshuiensis | reverse complement strand
CACACACACACACACACACACACACACACTCACACACACACACTATATACAGATAAGTTTGGAGTTAGTAAGATTTTCTGCAATATTTTTGAAAGAAGTCTTTTCTGCTCAACAAGACTGCATTTATTTGATCAAAAATACATCAAAAATTGTGAAATATTATTCTAATGTAAAACATCTGTTTTCTATGTGAATATCTGTTAAACTGTA
>NW_015566672.1:0-211 GCF_001515605.1 Sinocyclocheilus anshuiensis | reverse complement strand
GGGAAACTCCTGTTTACTCTGATACTGAAGCCTGATTTGATCACGCTCTTGTAGCTGCACGAACTAATGGTGCTTCAGCCCACCAAAAGGGGTGGAGCTGACTGCTATATAAGTCAGCTCTGAGTGCCATTTCATCAGAATATTTCGACTGAAGCGACAGTTGTCAACTCGCATGCAGCCTTATAGCACGGCAGCTCACGCAATGCCCGTT
>NW_015566671.1:0-211 GCF_001515605.1 Sinocyclocheilus anshuiensis | reverse complement strand
TATATATATATATATCAAATATGGCGCGTCCAAATTAAGCTAATGGAATACAATTAAACGACAAACACATTGCTGTTAATTACTGTACATAACTTTACAAAAAACATTGATGCAAACATGACTTTAATGATTAATTCGGTTTACAAAAGCAGCCAAAATTTATTCGATTAAAAGGGTCATATGATGCGATTTAAATTTTTCCTTTCTCTTT
>NW_015566670.1:0-211 GCF_001515605.1 Sinocyclocheilus anshuiensis | reverse complement strand
CATGGATTCAAATCTTAGTTTGAAAGTTTAACAGATGAGTCCAAGCCTCCGTTACTAATTCGAAAACGTCACTTTAGATCTAGTAACGAAGGAATGTTGAGTTACTTCATTAAACACTTATTGTATTACTGTATTAAAAGTTTACTGTATTATGTAGAGTAGAGTTTTATGAGAGAGAGATGGACTGAGCGAGTGTGATTACCTGCATCTG
>NW_015566669.1:0-211 GCF_001515605.1 Sinocyclocheilus anshuiensis | reverse complement strand
AGGTGTTATAAAGGGTCGCTAGGCAGTTACTATGGAGTTCTAGTTCTCTCTAAGGGGTTTCTAGGAGTCAGTATGTAGTTACTATGGAGTTTTACGTGTTTCTAAGGTGTTCTGAGTTGTTGCTAGGGGTCACTAGGCAGTTACTACGGAGTTCTATGTGTTTCTAAGGTGTTATAAAGGGTCGCTAGGCAGTTACTATGGAGTTCTAGTT
>NW_015566668.1:0-211 GCF_001515605.1 Sinocyclocheilus anshuiensis | reverse complement strand
TGAAAACATTTTTTTTTTCTGTTTACCATATTTGATGCACTCTATGTATGTTTGTTGATCAATGTTTATATGTGAATCAAAGCCTAAATTAAATCTGTTCATTGTATAACGCATTTGCGTCTCTTCAGAAGACTTGGCTTAAACCACTTGATAGATATGAATTACTTTTATGATGTCTTTATGAACTTTTCGAAGCTTGAACATTTTGGTT
>NW_015566667.1:0-211 GCF_001515605.1 Sinocyclocheilus anshuiensis | reverse complement strand
CTGAGAACACACAGAGAGACGTAAAGCTCTATTTTTAGCCCCAGATCGAATTCACAATGCACTGCACTGGGGTGTGAAAGTGAAGTAAAGAGTGTCTGTTACAGCAAAGACATCTGTGTATAATTGCAAATGGCCTGAAATGTGCAAAGGTTATCTCTCTGTTTCATACCAGGCAAAGTCTTTCTCTGTGCACTGGCAAGGTTTAGCTGTT
>NW_015566666.1:0-211 GCF_001515605.1 Sinocyclocheilus anshuiensis | reverse complement strand
ATTGTTTATTAAGCTGATTAACCAATACATCAATTAGTTAAAAATTCGATTTTCGAGCTCATTTTCAAAGGGTCTGTTTTGTTTCTTTAAAAAAACTTTAATGTTTTATAAGAGGGATGCATTTTCTTGCATCAAAGATGTTTACAAATAGTCAAAATAATAGCTAAATTATGTCAGAAGCTTCAGAAGAAACCTATATGTTTCCCATGTT
>NW_015566665.1:0-211 GCF_001515605.1 Sinocyclocheilus anshuiensis | reverse complement strand
AATGTGCAGTGTTGGGGTGCCTCAAGGACCAGGGTTGGGAACCACAGCACTAGATCATAGGCGAAATTGATTCATTTGTTTGTTGAACATTTTAAGGCTACTTTAGAGATGTGAAAATATTGACAGCTGGAAGATAAACTCAATTTAGATGCTTTATAAGCAAATTGGTGCATCTGGATGCTTGGGATTATAGGTTGTTCAACTCTTTGTT
>NW_015566664.1:0-211 GCF_001515605.1 Sinocyclocheilus anshuiensis | reverse complement strand
AGATGAAAATTGTTCATTTCATTATTATGAAAATAATTCCCTAATAGGCTGCATTTTCTTAATGCAAAATATTATATTAATAATCAATAATAATTTCTATAAATATAATTTGTCTTGATTCTGTAGTGAAATATGGCGCTTTGTGACATTCACCATGCTGTGGATTGAAATTATTAATAAGTATAATTATTTATTCATAAGGTCTGTTGTT
>NW_015566663.1:0-211 GCF_001515605.1 Sinocyclocheilus anshuiensis | reverse complement strand
TCTGTCTGAACCATGAGTGTGAGTGTGTATTCATGTGTCTGTGTGGTTACAGCATGGTTTTGACGGTATCTGTGCGTTTATACAGTGTTAAGTCGATAAGTGCTCTCTCTTTGAGCCAAGCACACACAGATAATTTTGTTTGTTGCTCAAGGCTGTTGTTTGAAAGGGTTCCACATTCAAACCATCACATTTAACATTAATATATACACCG
>NW_015566662.1:0-211 GCF_001515605.1 Sinocyclocheilus anshuiensis | reverse complement strand
CTTTGCATTGACTTTGTATGTAATCTACTCGTGCAAATAATTAAAATTTGCTTTTGGTGATTCTCTTCTTACTTTTAAATCACATCTTAAAACTCATCTTTTTAAATTAGCTTTTCCTGATTAATTTTAATTTAAAGATTATCTTAACCCTCTAAGCGCCAAAGTTGCAAAATTGCAACAAGACATCATACTTAATAAAATAGGCTGTAGA
>NW_015566661.1:0-211 GCF_001515605.1 Sinocyclocheilus anshuiensis | reverse complement strand
CGCATCCAGCTCCACTTGGGCTGGATGCCATGGTGCAGACATGGCTGAGGCTTTATCTGTACGCATTACGTACACTTACGTTCACAGAGCTGCCCAGTGGCATAAAGCAGATCAATTATAGATCAATTATTCGTTTGCTTTGGTCCACCTAAGAAAGGGGTTCCATCGACCAAGCAAACTATGAGTCGGTGGGTGGTCGAGACCATCACAC
>NW_015566660.1:0-211 GCF_001515605.1 Sinocyclocheilus anshuiensis | reverse complement strand
GATCCTTCTTTGCCTGCTGTTCACCAAAGGACAAGGGGTCGGATGTCTTATGAGCCTGTGGTGTTACTCCACTTCCTTCTTTCTGTCCTTTGACTTTACCTTCGAGCGAACAGCATGTATGTCATCATTCGACTCATCCCAGTGTTAAGACCATCACATCTGGCTGGCTCTTCAGCTTTCACAGTTGATGGTCTCCTTCCAGCCATCAACC
>NW_015566659.1:0-211 GCF_001515605.1 Sinocyclocheilus anshuiensis | reverse complement strand
AATTGTTTTCATTAGAGCTGTCTATAAAAACCAGCAGGCAAGAGTGGATTTAATTCTATCGTAAGCTCATTTCGTTATTTTTAAGGTATGGTGTGATTTGTAGGTTGAATGTACTGAATGTTTTTACACATTTGTTTTAAACTATATAGCCATCTGTGTTAAAGGAAAGTTATCTTTTGTTTAACCCACAACATCTGGCCCTGAATTCTTT
>NW_015566658.1:0-211 GCF_001515605.1 Sinocyclocheilus anshuiensis | reverse complement strand
TGAAAGAAGAAAGTCATATACACCTAGGATGCTTCGAGGGTGAGGGCTTTTTTTTTTTAATATGATAATTTATTGAACATTTTGACATCTAAAAACAAAGTTTAATATGTTTTTTTTTTATTATTATTATTTAAATTTATTTCCCTTTTTAATACACCATGCTTTAATTGCTCATATTTTGTGAGAATAAGGAGCTCAAACTCAAAGAGGA
>NW_015566657.1:0-211 GCF_001515605.1 Sinocyclocheilus anshuiensis | reverse complement strand
ATACAATTTTTTCAGATCCGATCCGATCCAGAAAATTCTGAGTATTGCAGTTTTTTTTTTTTACCAGCGCAGTTTGTTTTTTTTAATCAGTGTAGAATTTTTACTATAGAATTATTTTAAATCACAGAATTTTACTTCTGTGTGTTGACCTGATCGTCACTCTTTCGTGTGTTAAACACAATCTACTAAATATAGACAACTTCATTTTAAT
>NW_015566656.1:0-211 GCF_001515605.1 Sinocyclocheilus anshuiensis | reverse complement strand
CCAAATCAATATTTATCACAATATTTATTTCACATTAATAGGGAACGAAATGCTTCCACATGTTTGTTGGATCTTCAAAATGAATGTAAATTTAACTTGTTTGTTCACAATTAAACTCCACAGAGCAAGTTAGCATTTAACTTAGGGCCCCCATTAAATCCATTTTATTTTTTCCCTAAATTCTGCGTTTCCATTTGATTTTTTCTGAATT
>NW_015566655.1:0-211 GCF_001515605.1 Sinocyclocheilus anshuiensis | reverse complement strand
TAGGAATTGTAGGCGTTGGACACCCATCTGGGAAAAAAAGGAAAGAAAAAATGTTTATGTAAAAGAATAGTACTGATCATTAAATATTTTATTCATTAACAGGAAGAAACTTTTTTTTCCTTCATCTCATGACTGGCATTTTAACCATAACTTACCAAAACATTTAGGCGGATCTGGTTTAAAGGTTCCATCCTCAGAACAATGAAGTGTT
>NW_015566654.1:0-211 GCF_001515605.1 Sinocyclocheilus anshuiensis | reverse complement strand
GGCTGTCTCTCATACATACACTGCAGTGAGCTTCTCCTCTGCCGCTCATTTCCTGTGCAGTAAATGACCCTTGGAGTGGAGGACATCAAGGCATCGGCATGTCGTTGTGAAACCCTCTCCTTACAGGACGACACAGCTGTACTTCATTTACAAAAAAATGCTTTTAAACTGTTTTATTAGAATGCTGACTTTCCCTTTTCAGAAATTGTGG
>NW_015566653.1:0-211 GCF_001515605.1 Sinocyclocheilus anshuiensis | reverse complement strand
ATAACTTTGACGAAGAGTCATTTTTTATTGTTATAATAATGATTTTATAATGTCTTAACATAAATCTAAGTAAAAACTTATGTGTGGAAATGACAATTGAGACATTGAGAGTAATGCTCAAGCCATCTGGTGGCTGTAGTTGCAATTTCACATTGGCCATGTTATCTCCATGAGTGAAAGCAAAGTCCCATTAAGGCAAGTCATGTCACTC
>NW_015566652.1:0-211 GCF_001515605.1 Sinocyclocheilus anshuiensis | reverse complement strand
TTAAGGGGGTCTGAATACTTTCCGTACCCACTGTATATATGTGAAGAGTTTATTTGCAAAAACAGACAACTCTGTTTTTTTTTTTTTCAAAAATCATGTTTTTTATTGTTATGTTTTTATTGTTAGTTAGCTGTATTTTTTATTTTTATTTTTACTTAATCAAAATAACCCAACTGAAGTCTGATTGAGATTAATTGGAATGCCATATATA
>NW_015566651.1:0-211 GCF_001515605.1 Sinocyclocheilus anshuiensis | reverse complement strand
ATACACCATAATGGCAAAGCAAAAAACAGGTTTTTAACATCTTTGTAAATTTATTAAAAATAAATAACTTCAATGAATCCATTGCATAAGTATTCAATCCCTTGTCTGGGACAGTTGAAATTTAGCTCAGGACCATTCATAGTGCTTGTAGATGTTACTACACTTTAAGTGAAGTTAACCTGTGGCAAATTCAATTGAATGGGTATGATTT
>NW_015566650.1:0-211 GCF_001515605.1 Sinocyclocheilus anshuiensis | reverse complement strand
GAGGACTGAGTTGGGGATGGTGTATGAGCCAATGGAGACAAAGGAATGTTGCCCGCTGACTTGCAGCGGGCTGAACGGTATTGGCGGTGTAGTTTGGGGGAAAGTCCGTGCAGGGAGCTGGGTCTCATATGCTGGGTTGTTGCGGGGGAATTTGGGGTACTGGAGGCAGGAGAACTGCTCTGGGAGGAGGCACCTGGGTCAAGAATATCAA
>NW_015566649.1:0-211 GCF_001515605.1 Sinocyclocheilus anshuiensis | reverse complement strand
CAAGTACACAGCATATTTACTACACAGCACAAATTATACAGGTCAGAACTGGCATTTAGCATTTTAATTGTCAGAATTTTTTTTTTTTAATTGGATACGCTGTAGGTCAATTCCTTACAAGATGAAATAATTTCATATGATCATTTCAAATCCACTAATTCTCTTGATGTCTCACAGCTCCATATGTCGGTCTCTGTTTAGTTTTACTCTG
>NW_015566648.1:0-210 GCF_001515605.1 Sinocyclocheilus anshuiensis | reverse complement strand
GTGGTTTTGGTTATAGAAGTACTATCAAAAAAGAAAAAATTCTACGCAATAAATCAAACTGATGAGCCTGTGTTGTTATTGTTAAGTAAAACTGTTAAAATAATTTTTGTTAATTGAAATAAAGCAGAAATAAAATATAACTATTAGATTAGATATTAGAACTTAACTTAAAGGGATAGTTCACCCAAAAATGAAAAATTGATGTTTATC
>NW_015566647.1:0-211 GCF_001515605.1 Sinocyclocheilus anshuiensis | reverse complement strand
TCATGCAAAAACGCTGCCTGCAAAGTCATTGCCTCATACGTCAGCTGTCTAAGTTTTCAGATGCAGCCATAGTTTAGGTTCAACCCTAATTAAACACACCTGATACAACTAATCAAGCCCTTCAGGCTTATTTGAAAACTACATGGTATGTGTGTTGGTACAGGGATGGAACAAAACTCTGCAGGGCTCCGGCCCTCCAGGAATTGAGTTT
>NW_015566646.1:0-211 GCF_001515605.1 Sinocyclocheilus anshuiensis | reverse complement strand
GTATTTTGTCATGTCATTACATTGTTTAGAGCATAAGAAAAAATTAGAAAAATAACATTTTAGAAAAATTATATTTTATTCACATGTTATGCCATGTCCTCTGTAGAGGACATCGCGACTTTAAAAAGTCCTGTTTTGTAAAAAATAAAAAGACATGAATAGACATAAAAGAGTGGGATTTTTGTTTTAATCAGAAATCAATTTTCATTTT
>NW_015566645.1:0-211 GCF_001515605.1 Sinocyclocheilus anshuiensis | reverse complement strand
GGGCAAGTAGATAAACCTCAGTGAAATTAGCAGAAACTACTCATTAAGGGAGTAAATGTAAAATGCTATGACTGTTTGAAATATGTAATTTGTCGTATGCTTTTGTTATGGACAAATAATTGTGAACTGTTGATTGGTTTGCTGTAGGTCCTGTAACGTTAATGTCTATTCCTTTTCTTTTTCCTGCAGCGGAGGAGAAGAAAGAAGAGAA
>NW_015566644.1:0-211 GCF_001515605.1 Sinocyclocheilus anshuiensis | reverse complement strand
GTTTCCATATTCGTGAAGTATCTGGATGCTAACCTATTATTTATTTTGTAAACTATAGGCTTTGTTCTTCACTCGCATTATTGACGTAAAACATCATCCTTCACATAGGCTATATCAGCAGTGAGGCTCTGGTCACTCTGAACGGCACAGACTGTACTACGGACTATTAATTTGAGCAGTGTAACTTTTTATGTTTCTTTAACTGTATTTT
>NW_015566643.1:0-211 GCF_001515605.1 Sinocyclocheilus anshuiensis | reverse complement strand
CTGAAATATTGTTCCGTGCATAGCCTCTTCGACCATGTCCTACTCTCTCTCTCTCTCTCTTTGTCTTTGTCTTTGTCTTTGTCTTTGTCTTCCTCTTCCTCTTCCTCTTCCTCTGCCTCTGCCTCTTGATCTCCCTGCCTCCATGCTTGCAAAGTTCTCAAAATGACTCAACTGAGGCCTATTTGTGGTTGGCTGATTGGTGATCAGTTTT
>NW_015566642.1:0-211 GCF_001515605.1 Sinocyclocheilus anshuiensis | reverse complement strand
CTGAACATGTCTGTGGTGGGAATTGATGTGGGTTTCCAGAACTGTTACATCGCTGTTGCCAGGAGCGGCGGCATTGAAACCATTGCAAATGAATACAGTGACAGATGCACTCCGTAAGTATAGCATTGCCATCCCTGTAAAATGATGCTGTGTGTTGTTACGCAACGTTTGCTGTTGCCTAGCTGGCCGTGTTCCCGACCCAGTGCATTTT
>NW_015566641.1:0-211 GCF_001515605.1 Sinocyclocheilus anshuiensis | reverse complement strand
TCATGTGACTTTGAGACAAGCACAGTGTCAAGGTGTTGATGTTACGGTTTCATACTAACACATCAAATGTCTATAACTGTTGATTCCTTATATGCATGTTCATAATGTGATGTTTAGGGATGGCCGATACCTTTTATTTTTAATCCGATACCGATATTTTCAAGTTTTCAGTATCGTCAATATTGATACCGATACCTCTAAAAACTGATCT
>NW_015566640.1:0-211 GCF_001515605.1 Sinocyclocheilus anshuiensis | reverse complement strand
TTTTTTGACATAGTGCTGGGTCAGTCAACCTATTGAAGGTTTTTCCATTTTAAATAATAAAAATGCACTCTAAAATCGGTGTGTGCGTATATATATATATCTCGGTGGTGTTCGGAAATGAGGAGGCAAAGTCCTCAAAGTTTTTTTTTTTTTTTAATTATTATTATTTTTTTTAAATCAAATGTAAATTCATGTCCCAGTCACATTTTCT
>NW_015566639.1:0-211 GCF_001515605.1 Sinocyclocheilus anshuiensis | reverse complement strand
CCAGCAAGAAGAAGCTTTACCAGGCTTTAGCAGAGGGAAGGGCCCCTGTAGAAGGGGACCATGAAGAGGCCAGAATTATTCTAGGACAGAGAGAAAGCAGGTGAGTACAAACCGCAATTTTGTACTCCGAAGACTTTTTTTGTACAGCCTTGATCAGTCTTTATCATTTCTCAACATTTCTCCATGAAGTTTTAGGAAGGATCTGCAGTGG
>NW_015566638.1:0-211 GCF_001515605.1 Sinocyclocheilus anshuiensis | reverse complement strand
TTTAGGCCTACATTTATTCATTTAGCAGACAATTGACAATTCACATCCTTGCGTTTTGGTAAATTGGTTCCAAATGTGTATGTTATATTAGGTTTCATTTGTACATTTCATACAACCTGCCCACACCACACTGAAGGTTAGGGCTGCAGGTTCATGCTTTTTTTTTTCACAAATTGTGATGTACGTTTTCCAACAAATCACATTATATGTA
>NW_015566637.1:0-211 GCF_001515605.1 Sinocyclocheilus anshuiensis | reverse complement strand
ACACAGTGCGCGTGACACAAATTTTGTCACCAGAATAGTACTCGCACCATCTGATTTTTGTAACCGCGCAAACGCTAGCATATGTGTACAAAAACGAAGTATACTTTGGGCTTAAAGCAAGACATCTTTCTGGCATGCCCCACATTAGTTCCCTTTAAGCAAAATGCAAAAGCATTTCTCATTTGGTTTCCTCCCTCTCTCCTTTTTTTTT
>NW_015566636.1:0-210 GCF_001515605.1 Sinocyclocheilus anshuiensis | reverse complement strand
TGTTATAAAACCTACCACTATTACTCTTAGCAACATAAAATCGGTCAAGTCTCGCTCCAGACAAAGAATTGGAGTTAGTTTTTAACCAGGTATACTGTTTAACTCCAGGAAAATTGTCTCTCCATAAATCAACAAAATCATGGTAATCAATAACATTTTTTAAAGTTTCTGCAGAACTTGGGTGAGGTTCATCATGATTTCTATCTAAAT
>NW_015566635.1:0-211 GCF_001515605.1 Sinocyclocheilus anshuiensis | reverse complement strand
ACTAGTTGGGAGGCAAGAAAAAAAATATTTGCACATTTTCATAAGAGACTTGCACAATTTCTCGAACAAAATGTAGCTTTAAATGTATTCGTCAAAAGGATTAAAAGATTTAATATGGAATAGTTAACAGAAATGCAGGAAATCAAATATGAGAGCGCACAGATGTCTCGCAAAAACAAATTTGAAGAACTTTTTTTTTTTTTTTTTTTTT
>NW_015566634.1:0-211 GCF_001515605.1 Sinocyclocheilus anshuiensis | reverse complement strand
TTTGTTTATTTATTTAATATTGTAATTATTTATTTTTATTCTTTTACTTTTTATTATCCATTTATTGTAATCGACATTTTTTTTTACATTGTTTTTAATTTGTACAAAGTTTTTTTTTTTCTAAACTGTGTCACTACTTTTCACTGCTTGAAATTTTCATGCCAGCTGCACACTATTTCTACAGTCTGCTTTATGTACATGCTGTTTAATG
>NW_015566633.1:0-211 GCF_001515605.1 Sinocyclocheilus anshuiensis | reverse complement strand
CTACTAACAGAGCCTCCCAGAAATCCACCAGTAACTGAGGACTGCTGTCAGCCTCCACGCCATCCTTACACAGCTCCTGAGAGAGAGTAGTAGTTATTTATTTTATTGCCAAGTCAGCATCTAAGGCTAGAGTTACATAAACACTAAATAAAAACCAAGTAAACACAAAAACACAGCAGTAAAAGTATACAAGTTTTTTTTTTTTTTTTTT
>NW_015566632.1:0-210 GCF_001515605.1 Sinocyclocheilus anshuiensis | reverse complement strand
TAACTAAGCAAATATTTAATTACTTAATAATACTGATTTCTCGCTGGAAATAACTTGAGATGTCATCTTTATTTTGCTCAACCATCATGGGATAGGACACACAGGATTGTGGGTATCAAGGCAGCAAAGGATGCATCTATTCTGCCTTTAAATATCGACCAGATAAAGGTATCTCAGGAGGCAGGAAGTGAAGCTAACATTGGATTTGAC
>NW_015566631.1:0-210 GCF_001515605.1 Sinocyclocheilus anshuiensis | reverse complement strand
GCATAGCTGCCTTCCAAGCAGTTGACCCTTCTGCAACCTCTGGCTACACCAAAACGACAGCAGAAAAGCACTAGCTCTCTCCGTCGGGGAATCGAACCCCGGTCTTCACGCGTGACAGGTGGAGATACTGTCCACTATACTAACGAAGATTGTTGTATGCATGAGCTCGCCCCCAGTCAACGCCACTGCACCGACATCACTAAACAAAGC
>NW_015566630.1:0-210 GCF_001515605.1 Sinocyclocheilus anshuiensis | reverse complement strand
TAATTTGGATATTAAAATTAGAAATAGATCAGTCTTTTTTGATAAGTGGTTTAATAAAAACATAATTTTTGTTGCTGATCTATTCAACTCTAATGGCGATTTGTTATCTTATGAATGTTTTATGAATATCCATCAATTTCCCGTTCCGTTTAAAGAATTTAACTCTGTTATAAACAGTGTTGGGGAAAGTTACTTTTAAAAGTAATGCAT
>NW_015566629.1:0-210 GCF_001515605.1 Sinocyclocheilus anshuiensis | reverse complement strand
AGATCTGGCTCCTGGACATATTTCAAATCTTCCAGGGTTTTCACACCTAAGGTCTGGAGAGTCTCTAACACTAGGTCTTTTGAACTTGAATTTGGCAGCACAGAGCCAATGAAGTCAGCAAGATCACTGTCTACATCATCCATTACTAAAAAAAAGGGGTCAGACATTATAATTCAGTGTTAGCCCAAACATTCTCCAAAGGCCAATTCA
>NW_015566628.1:0-210 GCF_001515605.1 Sinocyclocheilus anshuiensis | reverse complement strand
GGTTCCGGTTGACCTAATAAATGCAGCCTAACAATCCTTTAACAGTTTTGAATTATAGAAATGTGATAGTGTGTTACAGTATGTGTATGTCAGGTTAAAGAGATGGGTCATTAATCTAGATTTAAACTTGACAGAGTGTGTCTGCCTCCCGAACAGCGCTAGGTTGATTGTTCCAGAGTTTGGGTGCTAAATAGGAAAAGGATCTGCCGC
>NW_015566627.1:0-210 GCF_001515605.1 Sinocyclocheilus anshuiensis | reverse complement strand
GTGTGTTTGGATGTGTCTGTGTGCAGATGTTTCTTCTCAACAGGTTTGTGTTCCAAGCTGACTTGCTGATGATCTTAAACAAATAGTGAACGAAACAGGCTTTTAGTTACCATTGGAATTAATCTAAAGTAATAAACTAAATAACCATTCAAAGGTTCAGGGCCGGTAAGACTATTTCATGTTTCTTTTTCTCTTATGCTCAACATGTCT
>NW_015566626.1:0-210 GCF_001515605.1 Sinocyclocheilus anshuiensis | reverse complement strand
GTGTGTTTGGATGTGTCTGTGTGCAGATGTTTCTTCTCAACAGGTCTGTGTTCCAAGCTGACTTGCTGATGATCTTAAACAAATAGTGAACGAAACAGGCTTTTATTTACCATTGGAATTAATCTAAAGTAATAAACTAAACAACCATTCAAAGGTTCAGGGCCAGTAAGACTATTTCATGTTTCTTTTTCTCTTATGCTCAACATGTCT
>NW_015566625.1:0-210 GCF_001515605.1 Sinocyclocheilus anshuiensis | reverse complement strand
AGGGTGAGTAATTTATGACAGAATTTTCATTTTGGGGTGAACTAACCCTTTAACGTGTTATCGCGTTAATGCATTAATTAATTAACGCCGACAATTATTTTATTGCACATTAACACAGTTTTTTTATTATTATTATTATTCACTTGCTCTGAATTCACATACAGCCAAACCATGGGTCACAGGAGAGGTGGGATGTTGATCAGTACTGGC
>NW_015566624.1:0-210 GCF_001515605.1 Sinocyclocheilus anshuiensis | reverse complement strand
GGCTCATTAATGGGACTCTTTGCTGTGAAGGCACTGATATAGTCAGTAATGTGGCTAATAAACATAAAACGATTTGATCCAGAAGTCTGTTTCAGCAAGCATGAAAGGATATAAATACGGAAAAGGAGAAAAATATATGAAATAAACTGATGATATTGCCATCTAGAAGTGATGTTATGTTATTATTAATATTTATTTACATTTCTATAC
>NW_015566623.1:0-210 GCF_001515605.1 Sinocyclocheilus anshuiensis | reverse complement strand
GGGCTCCAGTTCCCATGTCAAGCCCAAGGAGGGCTCCAGTCCCCATGTCCTGCCCAAGGAGGGCCTCTAAAGATGATATTCCCCCCAAGGATTTTTTTTGGGGGGGGTAGTAGGGGTACGGGAAGGACCAAATATGGGCATAGAAACACAAGAAGCAAAACACACGTCGAAGATGGCGCCGACGCTGATGGCTGCCTCCGTGGCGTGCTC
>NW_015566622.1:0-210 GCF_001515605.1 Sinocyclocheilus anshuiensis | reverse complement strand
GGTGCTAATTTTCTTAATTATATGACAAACCCTATTTAACTGGCAGCAGTCCTGTAATTATCACTGTGATTGTAAGGTGGTGGGCCGCTCTAAGGTGACTGAAAGCCTGTGACAGGAGGCAGTCCAGATGAAGGCCAAAGGGACGATCCTTTCAGCAAATGCAAGAGAAGACAGGATAATGTGGAGACTCTCAATGGGGAATCGGTTCAA
>NW_015566621.1:0-210 GCF_001515605.1 Sinocyclocheilus anshuiensis | reverse complement strand
GTATTAGGGGCCTCTAAGCCAGTGTTTCAAGCATTACAACACTGTCGTCAGGTAAGTGCTGTCCCTACAGATAGCTGGGTAGGCAAGGTGCGATTGCGGGGTCGCAGTGCGTGTTGTGTTCCGGGCGGCACAATGAAAGTTGTGGCTGCTACTTGCTCCGGGCACTTTGCTGGGGAAACCGTGCTTTTTGAACCACCAGAAACTGGGTTG
>NW_015566620.1:0-210 GCF_001515605.1 Sinocyclocheilus anshuiensis | reverse complement strand
GGGGGTCTGAATACTTTCCGTACCCACTGTATATATAAAACAAAAAGTAAGGATAAGAATACCGTTAAAGTACCGAGTCGATAAGCAGTATCGGTAAGAGTAGTAATACCGTTGCCCTTCAATGTTAGATAGTGCATTTGAGTTTTGGAAAAAGTTAGGGTTACAAAATGTAGGGGATTTATATATAAATGGAAAATTTGCTTCCTTTCA
>NW_015566619.1:0-210 GCF_001515605.1 Sinocyclocheilus anshuiensis | reverse complement strand
TGTGCCACACACGTTTATCAATGGTCGCATTCATCAGGTGTAATGCAGGGTTTTGCTGAAGTTGGCCTTCACTCTCTATACCTGAAGTACGTATGAGCCTGAGCATTATATCACAAACACACGCACACTCGGACTGGGCAAAGGGCCAGACACCCTCAGCGCTCGCCCATGACCATCCCTCGCCTGTCACCTCCAGCCCTTTGGCTCCCG
>NW_015566618.1:0-210 GCF_001515605.1 Sinocyclocheilus anshuiensis | reverse complement strand
GTTAACTCCTCTGATTTTGATAATTTTTTTAGTACCCTTAATATCACTACAGTTAATTCTAATTTAGTTGATCAACTTGAAGTACCCATCAACATTGAGGAACTCATCCAAGCTGCTACCTCCTTACAGTGTGGCAAATGCCCTGGACCAGATGGGTATCCAGTAGAATTTTATAAGAAGTTCATGAACAAATTGGCTCCCATATTAATA
>NW_015566617.1:0-210 GCF_001515605.1 Sinocyclocheilus anshuiensis | reverse complement strand
CAAAACGCCGTATTTGACGGCGTTTTAAACAATATTAGCGCCGTCTAATACGCCGTCCTGATAGCAGACGCCGTAAAAAACGCACGTAAACCATAAAAAACGCCGTATTTAACGTTTTTGTAAAAGCGTGTAAAAGTGTTTGTAAAAAGCGCCGCTTTTAACGCAGTTCGGCTTGCCACAGGACGCCGTAAAAAACGCCGTTCTGATTGC
>NW_015566616.1:0-210 GCF_001515605.1 Sinocyclocheilus anshuiensis | reverse complement strand
CTATATCGTCCTAATGCACGGTGAGGAGGAGAGTTTGAGTGGCCTAAGACTCTCCAAGAATCTGGAGAATTGCAGAGATTAAGTTGAGTCTTGGAGTCAGAAAGCCTAAAAAAATATCAAACAGCCCCTACATAATCACGTTGTTTGGGAAGATTTCAAGAAAATTTCTCCTCGCTCATCCAAAAACAAACTCCAGCATATTCAGTTGTC
>NW_015566615.1:0-210 GCF_001515605.1 Sinocyclocheilus anshuiensis | reverse complement strand
GCTAACGATGCTTTTGGGAAACACACCCCAGATCTATCCAGTTTATTGGTATCCATTCACACTGGTTTCGCTAAACAAAAGAAATGATTCATTTAAAAGATTGACTCAAAATAATCATCTGTTCAAGAATCGGATCATGAACTCGCAATACCGCGCCAAAAGATTATCTATTCTTGAACATTTCGAATGAATAAAGACTTCAAGTTCATC
>NW_015566614.1:0-210 GCF_001515605.1 Sinocyclocheilus anshuiensis | reverse complement strand
GGTTGAGCTGGTTTGGCCTCCTCGCACTTAGAGGGTCATTCTGCTGAGGCCTCCGCTCACCTGAGCATCTAGCAAGAGAGTAGATTGAGTGTTCGGCCTCAGTAGCCCACCTCATGAACTGTATTTATGTTCGAGTACGTCTGGCCTCCTCTCGCTTAGAGAGTCTTTCAGCTGAGGCATCCACTCTTCAGAGCTCTGTCTTTGGCAGTA
>NW_015566613.1:0-210 GCF_001515605.1 Sinocyclocheilus anshuiensis | reverse complement strand
GAGAGATCAGCTCCCGTACATCCAGCTGTCCTTTCCTAAAATGGGCATCAGACAAAGCTACATTTATTTAAATAAAAAAAAAAATTAAAAAAAAAAGATATTTTTTAATAGGTCTGATAGTGTATTATTATTACTAAGCTATTATTTTATTGCATTTATTTTGCTGTTTTATTATTTAAAAAAAATAAAATTACAGTAGTATAAGCAATC
>NW_015566612.1:0-210 GCF_001515605.1 Sinocyclocheilus anshuiensis | reverse complement strand
GGGGGGCATGCTACCTCATGCAAAAGCAGGCAGTGAAGTTCCTCTCCCTCTGAGAAAATATGCAGAAGTAAACTCCACTATATCCAACTCACCGCCAAGAGCTTCGGTTTGCTGGTATTGACCATGTATTCTGTATTTCTCTCTCAATTTCTCAATCTCTTTCTCAATCTTTTGGACACCTCAGTACTGTAATTCGACAGCAACAAGATC
>NW_015566611.1:0-210 GCF_001515605.1 Sinocyclocheilus anshuiensis | reverse complement strand
GCAGTTCAGCATAATCATGCATTTTTATTTTGAATGACAGGTCTACTACAGGTCCACCCACTCTGTCTCTGTGCGTCGTATCTCGGTCAGAGGCATTAAACTTTGAGAGACCGTGAATCTGGACGGCCCCCGCATAGGTTGTAGGTTTGGCAGTTTGGCTGATGAGGGTGATGTTAATTCAGTGGTGAGTACAGTATGAATGTACCTGCA
>NW_015566610.1:0-210 GCF_001515605.1 Sinocyclocheilus anshuiensis | reverse complement strand
TTGCTGCCTCTGTTTTGAGAGCAAGGGATGAATTCAACTTAAATTCATTCGTTTAGCAAACATGTTTATCTAATGTGCATTACAAATAAGAATAATACAAGCACAATCCATTAACAATTGCAATACACTGTTACAAAAAATAAATAAATGCTGTTCTTTTGAACGTTCTATTCATCAAAGAATTCTGAAAAACAACAGTTTTCAATATTG
>NW_015566609.1:0-210 GCF_001515605.1 Sinocyclocheilus anshuiensis | reverse complement strand
GCTGGCGGGCTTGACAACGGAGTGGCCGGCGGGCTAGACTTCGGAGCAGCCGGCGGGCTTGAGAATGCCGCGGCCGGCGTGCTTGACTTCGGAGCGGCCGGCGGGCTTGAGAATGCCGCGGCCGGCGGGCTTGACTTCGGAGCGGCCGGCGGGCTTGAGAATGCCGCAGCCGGCGGGCTTGACTTCGGAGCGGCCGGCGGGCTAGACTTC
>NW_015566608.1:0-210 GCF_001515605.1 Sinocyclocheilus anshuiensis | reverse complement strand
GACCCTGTAGAGCCTCTTGACACTGCACTATCTGTGCTTTTCAGATTTATGGTGAAACACCATTGCTATTGGGGTCTAATTGTCATCCTCCAAATTAGCCAATCGACTAATCCGTGTAGCTGGTACTCCATAACCCTGTACAGAAATGGTGGTTGGCTACAGTGCAGAGTTTTGCCACAGCAAGCACCACTCACATTTTCTTCAGAAAAT
>NW_015566607.1:0-210 GCF_001515605.1 Sinocyclocheilus anshuiensis | reverse complement strand
GTCATCATCAGTAGTGTCATAATATGGCTTTGATTTGCTTTTGTGCTTTTGCTTTCATCGTCATGAAAAGCCATTGTCTTGTTTCAGACTGGATGTGGAGCTTAAGTCACTAGTACCTGATCATTGTGTGAACTGAACATACATGGAGGCTGTTTTCATTGAGTGCCAGACACTCACTTCATTTTGCATTGCTTCATTCCACATACACAT
>NW_015566606.1:0-210 GCF_001515605.1 Sinocyclocheilus anshuiensis | reverse complement strand
GCGCAGTAGGCGGGACGCTGCAGACCCCCAGGCCCATGTCCCGCTCGTCACCAGAACAAACAGACTGGCCCACAATGAATAATGGAACTAAGGAACATGGGGTGGTCGTGGTGGGCAGAACAGCCATATCAGATTTTTGCCATATCCCCATTTGCATTGATGGCATTGAATGCACCGCCCTAGTTGACACAGGGTCTACAGTGACTGTGG
>NW_015566605.1:0-210 GCF_001515605.1 Sinocyclocheilus anshuiensis | reverse complement strand
TTTTTTTATATACCGTATATATACACAGTTAAGAGACTCAAAGACATAACGAGAGAAAAAAAATCAACTACACTTTGGTTTTTATATATTAGGGGTTGCACCGACTAATCGACTTCAATGCCCTGCCATGACGCTTTAAGCTTGACATCGACTAGTCGCTGGTCGTATAGAGGGCGCAACAGGATAAGAAATCTTTGAAAGACTTCCACA
>NW_015566604.1:0-210 GCF_001515605.1 Sinocyclocheilus anshuiensis | reverse complement strand
GCCTCTCGAGGGAGTTGAACAAGCTTAATGCGATGCATTCGTGGCAGTTTCTGTTCTTGCCTGATTCTTGAGAGAATTTAATGTTTGAACAGAGTGTGTTTGGCTCTCGACAGAGATTAGCCATGTTGCGAGATGTGATCGCGTTGAGAATGCCTGTATGCCTGTTTCTCTTTGAGAATTGAGCACCTCTCACCCGCGTTTCGGGTCTCG
>NW_015566603.1:0-210 GCF_001515605.1 Sinocyclocheilus anshuiensis | reverse complement strand
GTGTTTGGACACTTCAGTCTCAAACATTATTTTAGGGAAAGTGGTCATTAGGGCCAGGTGCTATAGGTCATTAAGAAAGCGTGAAGAACCACATCAGCTTGAGGTATTTACCATCACATTCAGGATTTAGCTAATGATTGTTTATAATGCATTACTTGTCTCAATATCAATATCAAACGTAGCGATAAAGTCTAGCAGTAACAGCACCAT
>NW_015566602.1:0-210 GCF_001515605.1 Sinocyclocheilus anshuiensis | reverse complement strand
TCTTTGACTCTCACATGTGTGCTTGAAAATTCAAGTGGATGTACATTGGAACATGGCTGGACTTTGTGCATTCAGGTCCATCCATTATCCAAGGGTCCAAATATGGAAGGCTCAGCTAGGACATACTCATTCCCTTTCATGAAACTGGATTCTGGTCAGAAACTGGATGTAACCATTCCCCTTGAAAGCACTGGCGGGCTGTCTCTGCCA
>NW_015566601.1:0-210 GCF_001515605.1 Sinocyclocheilus anshuiensis | reverse complement strand
GGTCGATGGGGTAGGATTTAGTCCATATATGTTTTTATAAAACATAAATGATATACATTAATCAAGGTCAACTATATACGTAGAAAACATTAAGCAAGCATCCTTGTCTCTGTCTGAAAGGTACTGTTCTGCTATTGGCCCAATTCAAATGTTGGGACCAAAGTCATAAAATGTGCCATTCCAGACAAACATCTCTGGACAAAATATGCC
>NW_015566600.1:0-210 GCF_001515605.1 Sinocyclocheilus anshuiensis | reverse complement strand
CGCTCCAGATCCTCCAGAGGTGGCGGCTGAGGCTGCAGAACCTCCGAGGCGGCGGTGCTCGCTTCAGCTCCTGGCATGGTGGTGGCGCCCAGCAGTACACTTTCAGCCTGTCATGTCACGGTCGAAGGAACCGTAGATGAATACTGTACCTGTCCTGTTATGGAGGATGTTACTACTGTAGAACCTCCAGAGGTGGTGGCATCTGCTGCA
>NW_015566599.1:0-210 GCF_001515605.1 Sinocyclocheilus anshuiensis | reverse complement strand
GGGTGAGTAAAACGCAGCCTAATATTCATTTTTGGGTGAACTAACTCTAGTTTAATACCACAAAATAACAGACATAAAAACATTTAGACACGTAAAGCATCAACACAAACATGTATTTAGCACACTTCCCAAAAACATCTTTGCACTTTGAGATGCTGCGAGAGTAGACGACAATATGGGAACTACGCCAGCTTGACCAATTGTCTGAAG
>NW_015566598.1:0-210 GCF_001515605.1 Sinocyclocheilus anshuiensis | reverse complement strand
GTTTTTCACCACAAATTCTGCTATAAAACATGATTATTTTAAAAACAAGTTGAATTAATGTGAACAGATGGGTTCAACATTAGCATATACAGTCGATTAACAACCTCAGAGCTCTAAACAGGGCTGTCTTTAAAGGTTTATCAGTTATTGTCAAAAATCAATTTGTCTATGGAGAAAATGAATGGAGTTTTACTTCCGCTCTATAGTGTG
>NW_015566597.1:0-210 GCF_001515605.1 Sinocyclocheilus anshuiensis | reverse complement strand
GGTGATGACAGTGGCTGAAGGTGATGTATACAGAATTTTAATCCAATTAATGAATTACTCCCCAAAACCAAACCTCTCTAGTATGGAAAACAGGAATTTCCAATTGACTATCAAATCCTTTTTCTGCATCAAGAGTGACTGATGGTTTTGTTTTTTTTAATTGAGGAGTAATACATTAAGTTAAAAAGTCTGCGTGTGTTGTTAGATGCA
>NW_015566596.1:0-210 GCF_001515605.1 Sinocyclocheilus anshuiensis | reverse complement strand
GATAGCCTACTTGCACCTTTATAAACGACATACTCTTACTAAAATGTAGCCACTAGATGGCAGTGAAAGACTAGAGTGAACAGCATTTATGCAGCTGAGTGTGTGAGATGAAACCCATTGTGACTTTTTTCCGCACTAAATATCATTTAAATGACTTTAGAAATCATCTTTATTTTCTCACTTTGTTTTCATTCTAAATATTTGCGTACA
>NW_015566595.1:0-210 GCF_001515605.1 Sinocyclocheilus anshuiensis | reverse complement strand
TGCAGTGAGGCATTCAGTGATCTGCTTTCTCTATCATGTGTTTGTGTAACAGAAAAGCCAGGAGTGTGTCCAAGCAAAAACCTTGGAGAAGAAGGACTGTGTGTGGAGATGTGTTCCCATGACAGTAACTGTCCGAACGATCAGAAGTGCTGCAGCAATGGATGTGGACATCAGTGTATGGCTCCATATAGAGGTATTTATATGATATCA
>NW_015566594.1:0-210 GCF_001515605.1 Sinocyclocheilus anshuiensis | reverse complement strand
AAAAAAATTATGTTATTTGTTTATAAAGCCCTCAATAATTGGCCTCTCAGTACTAGGGATGCAGCGATTAACTGGTTTCACGATTAACCACGCTTTAAACTGTCACGGTTAATAAATCGTAAAGGCTCCGCTACACCGAGTGTTTCTGTTGCACGGAACGGAACTGTTGCAACTTGCGCAAAACAAAAACAAAGTTACACTAGTGGTGCA
>NW_015566593.1:0-210 GCF_001515605.1 Sinocyclocheilus anshuiensis | reverse complement strand
TGTCCAGGTGCACATCTGTCCTCAGGGTCAGAGGGTCAAAGTGAAGGGACAGATCCTCTGGGACAGTCTGCCACGGCCATTCAGTTATCCTGCCTCTTCTTTCCATCCTTTTCCTCTCTTTTCCGTCCACTCCATCCCCTGCCTGAGGACTGCTGTCATCCGGCATGACACTAAGAGGGGACAGGGATCGCTTCCAATCACCCTCCATCA
>NW_015566592.1:0-210 GCF_001515605.1 Sinocyclocheilus anshuiensis | reverse complement strand
TGGATTTCTTGATGACTTCAGGAATAATATTAGATTTCAAGAACTCACAATATTGTTTTTCTCCCAAGGATGATGGCATCGTGCAGAGATTTCCGCTGTGGTCTCATGAATCTTCCAAACCTTCACTCCAATTCTATCTTACACTATCTACACAACAAATGACAGGTAGAAACCTTACAATCCATCAACCAACTGGTCCTGAAATCAGAC
>NW_015566591.1:0-210 GCF_001515605.1 Sinocyclocheilus anshuiensis | reverse complement strand
ACAACAACTCCACCAACCAGAATTGTAAGAGTCCCGCCAAGGAAGTGGGCTTGAAGCGAACGGCAGTCTGGGTAATTGTCCTTGGTGCTAAACTGGGTGCAACCAAGGACCTTTGTGGCGGCCATGGAAGTGACTGTGTCATCAAAAATGGCTAGCACGCACAAATTGTAGTCTGAGCCAGAGACCAGGTTTTTCAGTAGAAAGCTGTCA
>NW_015566590.1:0-210 GCF_001515605.1 Sinocyclocheilus anshuiensis | reverse complement strand
TACAAGGTTTTAGTAATACTATGAGTGTTTTCAATATTATTATTAATATTATTATTATCATTATTAATATCATAGAAACATTGAGCAGTAATAAGAGGATGTTGATGGGATGAAATTTTGTATAAGGACGGTAACGGTTTAATGAAGATCATAACACTAAATATTTATACTTAAAATATATAAATATAACTAAATCAAATCTGCACCCAA
>NW_015566589.1:0-210 GCF_001515605.1 Sinocyclocheilus anshuiensis | reverse complement strand
AATTTTGGAGGGTTACAGTTGTCAGAAATGAGAAGTGTAGAGGCCTTCACTTTGAATAACTTCAGCACATCTGCGGCCGCAGGATATCACTGGTTTCTCACACTGCACTGTCGTGATCTTGCTCCACTCTTCTTCTACTCTCTTTCATAGTTCAGTAACTGTAGTGGGTTTCTTAGCCATCTGTCACCAAGAATTTTCCAGAGATTTTCA
>NW_015566588.1:0-210 GCF_001515605.1 Sinocyclocheilus anshuiensis | reverse complement strand
TGATAGTGCGAGCGGAGAATCCTCCTAAGTGTAGGCAGAGATAGACCACTTTTACCTTCAAGGTAGCTCCGCAGTTGCAGACCTGGAACAATGGCCCTGATAACCGCATCCACTATTTCTGTCTCGGAATATACCCTCTGCTAAGGCCATTCTCGATTTGGCGTGCTAAACTGGAAAATGTGAGTCGGTCTTTTTGGCCCGGTTCACCAA
>NW_015566587.1:0-210 GCF_001515605.1 Sinocyclocheilus anshuiensis | reverse complement strand
GTATAATTACACTGTGACAAGGACACCTTAAAATAAAGTGTAACCAAACATTCCATTTTATTATTCAGCAAACATTATGGGAATGTTACTTTTGAATTTTCAGAAATGAGTACACTCTAAAAAATGCTGGGTAAAAAACAACCCAACTTGGGTTATTTGGCAACTCAGCGCTGGGTAAATATTGGACAGAACACATGCTGGGTTATTTTG
>NW_015566586.1:0-210 GCF_001515605.1 Sinocyclocheilus anshuiensis | reverse complement strand
GGATAAAAGCGTCTGCTAAATGACTAAATAAAATAAAAATAAATATAACGTGTGACTCTTTTGGTAATAAGCACTGACGCCCACATATGATTTACATTTCATGAATTGCATTAGGCTTCGTATCGGATGCAGCATCTCTCTCTCTCTCTCTCTCAATTCTCAATTTCTCAATTTAAGAGTGCTTTATTGGCATGACAAAAATTATACATT
>NW_015566585.1:0-210 GCF_001515605.1 Sinocyclocheilus anshuiensis | reverse complement strand
TTGTCCGAGTCCATGTCTCGCGTGTTGTTGCTGTGCAGGATGGCCTCGGTGTTGAGCGCCAGCGGCACGGCGTACACCAGCGGCAGCACCGACAGATAACCCACCTGCACTGCGTGAGCGAACATCACAGCCAGGGGACCGAAGGTGATGAGGATGACCACGTCCCCCAGAGCCACGTACTTCAGTCCGATGCCTGCGGTTAAAGAGCAA
>NW_015566584.1:0-210 GCF_001515605.1 Sinocyclocheilus anshuiensis | reverse complement strand
CCCATGATTCCACACTCAGTCACGGCGTCATCAAACTATGCCTTTTCTTTGTTTGTTTTGAATACGCACCCTCTAGCGGTGAAAACTTACATATTGTGCCTTTAAAACATACTGAACGTACATACTTACAAACAAACATATCTAACTACAAAACAGCTCAGAAATAACTTCCTGGATTTGTGCGACGCTTACAGGTGGATGGACGACAAA
>NW_015566583.1:0-210 GCF_001515605.1 Sinocyclocheilus anshuiensis | reverse complement strand
GTACTGGACTTCCTTGGTGCACGGATCTTCTCATTAAATAGATACATCAGGAATTGGCGTCTAAGCAAGGGTTGTCAGTGAAAGGGTGAGGAGGACCAAGTGGGGAAAGGCAAGAAAGAGCAAAAAAAAGAAGAAGAGCAAGAACAAGACTGCTAGAAGCATCTCAAACCTTGTGAAGTAGCTTCTACTTCCTCCAAGTGTCAGTTTTAA
>NW_015566582.1:0-210 GCF_001515605.1 Sinocyclocheilus anshuiensis | reverse complement strand
GATTAATTATTCATATTTCCCCATGAGCTGATTCGCTACAAAGTACAATAAGATTTAGTTTGAAACTTCCAAATTGATAGTAAAGCTTAAAAATACAAATGATTTACAATGGCAATATAAAATGATCAATTATAAAATGTTTGCAGCAGTATTAAAATAGTGCAAATAGCGCAGATGTGCAATGCAGCATTAAAACCTAAACAGTACAAA
>NW_015566581.1:0-210 GCF_001515605.1 Sinocyclocheilus anshuiensis | reverse complement strand
AATGCATTACAATATTGCGTTACTCCATTAAAAAAGTAACTAATTGCGTTACTTAGTGACATTTTATGTAAAGTAATGCATTACTTTTGTCACCTGAGCTGGGCTTGCTTATTAATTTTTAATAACAAAATACACCAAAGTTATATTTCTGGCAACTGTAAAGGTCCTTTCACACCAAAAGTGAAATGAATAAGCTTCAGGCTGAAGGAA
>NW_015566580.1:0-210 GCF_001515605.1 Sinocyclocheilus anshuiensis | reverse complement strand
CAGGCTTGGTGAGCAGAAGAGACTTCTTTAAAAAAACATTAAAAAATCTTACAGTTCAAACAAAATTTTAACTGGTAGTGTAGATATGTATCATTGCTTCTAGTTGTTTTGGATAAGAATAAAATGTCAGGTCTGACAATACCGTGTCTTTTTTAATTTAAATCTAGATTTATTCACACTGGCCCATGGAAACCTCTGTGAACACACTTG
>NW_015566579.1:0-210 GCF_001515605.1 Sinocyclocheilus anshuiensis | reverse complement strand
CTCAGGAGCACACCTGGTAAAGTGTTGTGCTTGTGACGCAGAGGGCTCGGGTATGAGTCTGTTAAACACAAGTCATAATAAAAGAGCTCAAACACTTTTAGAAGAAACCTAAAATGGCATGGTTGGCTCAGCAAATGTGTTTTTATCTCACATTTGCTTTTGTTAACTGTCAGATATGTTTATACGACTCACCAGGTTTATTACAATCAA
>NW_015566578.1:0-210 GCF_001515605.1 Sinocyclocheilus anshuiensis | reverse complement strand
GCCATCGTCCTTCACTGACTCACAGCTGCAGGACAACAAGAAAAATATCTGAATTAGTTTCTCTCTTAACTTGTGGACTCAAGCTCTCAAATGTTAATTGTATTATGAAATGAAGCTGTGATCAGATCAGGACTCTCAGAGTCAAACTCATCTGTTAAAGAAGTCCTATATGTAACCCCTCTCTCCCGGGTCCTCACCGCCACACCTCGT
>NW_015566577.1:0-210 GCF_001515605.1 Sinocyclocheilus anshuiensis | reverse complement strand
TTATCATTAATTATTCATATTTCCCCATGAGCTGATTCGCTACAGCGTTTATCTTGGCCCTCTGAGCACAGCAGGATTTTAACCAAATTAACATCATTACCTGCGAGAATCTGTGCGCGCAGCTGGGAAGAGATAGCAGCGGCTGGTGGAAAAAAGGGGGCTCCGGTGGTGGGCGCTGGGAGAGCCGTGGCAAGAGACCTGCACGGTAGA
>NW_015566576.1:0-210 GCF_001515605.1 Sinocyclocheilus anshuiensis | reverse complement strand
TTACCATAGCTCAAGCTCAGTCACTCGAACAACTTTTGCTGGGAAACTAACCTGGTCAGGAGCAGGCTAACTGTCAGGCTAAGCCGAGCTCCTCTAACACTGACCAATAGGAACGCACTGATATCACCACTGACTCTCTCACATACTATTATTTACTTTATTATCAGTCCAAAAATAAAAGTAGCTATACAGAAAATGCAACTTAAATAA
>NW_015566575.1:0-210 GCF_001515605.1 Sinocyclocheilus anshuiensis | reverse complement strand
GTTTTGGAAATCGCAGTGGGGAGATTCTGCATATTTTTGTCATGGAACAAACCATTCTGCAGGGGTCGCTGTTTTCTTGAATAAATTGAAGGGAGATGTAGTGGAAACTCTGTATTCCGATGAAGGGAGGTGGATTATAATAATTTTAAACATAGACAATACGAAACTTATAATTTGCAATGTTTATGGACATAATAACAACTCTTTAAA
>NW_015566574.1:0-210 GCF_001515605.1 Sinocyclocheilus anshuiensis | reverse complement strand
GAGTGTTTCAATAAATCAATAAAGTCATTAATCAAAAAAAGCTTTTGATTACTGGTAAAACAATACACAGAACAAAAGTGAGAGAGAAAAAAACTAAACACAAAACACAACAACAACAAAACATATGACATACTTAACATTTTTTAGTATTATTGAGATACTATCATGGTTTTTATTATTTTAAATCAGTTTTATTTTTATTTATTTTTC
>NW_015566573.1:0-210 GCF_001515605.1 Sinocyclocheilus anshuiensis | reverse complement strand
TAACTAAAATCTGGGTCTTCCCAGAAATTTGAACAATCTGGAGTTCTGCTTGGTTTGAAAGCGACTTCTGTGTGCGCTGTGCTTCATACATTGCTACACAATGGACAATGGACAATAGCCCTTTTTTGTTGTGAAATTCTGCTGAAATTTTGCTAATGTGACTGTACATTAAAACCCTCTACCGCACGCATTATGATAGACCTATAGAAA
>NW_015566572.1:0-210 GCF_001515605.1 Sinocyclocheilus anshuiensis | reverse complement strand
TGAAATATTATTAATTTAATAAAATTAATAACATTTCACAATATTGGTGTTTTTATTGTATATTTTAATCAAATAAATCTGGCCTCTGTGACCAGAAGAAACTTCTTTGAAAAGCATAAAAAATAAAAAAATCATACTTACCTCAAGCTTTTGAGTAGTGTCTATGTACAGTATATAAAATATTGCTAATTCCTCTTTCTCTAGAAAACT
>NW_015566571.1:0-210 GCF_001515605.1 Sinocyclocheilus anshuiensis | reverse complement strand
GTGTTAATGCTTAAAAAAACATTATTTTTCATTTACATTTGCATTTATTCATTTAGAAGACACTTTTATCCAAAGCGACTTACAATTGAGGAGTACAATAAGCGATGTGTCATAAAGAAGCAAATAAACGCAGGAAGTGCTTGCTATACAAAGTTTCAGGCATTGTTCAGATTAGTACAAACTAGCCAGGGAGAGATTAAGGGAAGAGAA
>NW_015566570.1:0-210 GCF_001515605.1 Sinocyclocheilus anshuiensis | reverse complement strand
CGACCCCTAGAGGACGCAGTTTGAAGTTCCCTTGAAAGGGAACCAGGGAAACTATTAGCATGGAGAATCAAACAGTTGCAGTCTGAAAGTGCTATTAATTCTATTCAGGAAGATGGTGGAGAAATTACGGCAGACCCAGTCAAAATAAATAGTGTGTTTAAGGACTTTTTCAGTTCTTTATACACCTCAGAATATTCAGAAGATGGGAAA
>NW_015566569.1:0-210 GCF_001515605.1 Sinocyclocheilus anshuiensis | reverse complement strand
TGTCTAAGGGCCAGTGGAGGGCGCTGTCTCCGTCTCAGGCCCGAAGGTTCCCCAAGACCACAGTAACGTCCCGAATCCGGTTCATCCCGAAGGTGAACAGCATAAGACCCATCACTCGCCTCGCGGGACCCAGAGTCGCTTCAGGTGCGTCTGTCAGCCGCCAGTATTACAATCAAACAGTCGAGTGAGAAAGCATCAAGACTGACGCTC
>NW_015566568.1:0-210 GCF_001515605.1 Sinocyclocheilus anshuiensis | reverse complement strand
GTGTTTGTGTCTTGTGTTCTAGTATAAATATCTAAACATTCTTGACTCAAGATGCATTTATTGTACAAGTAAAATGACTTAAGATATTAAGTCTTGTTTTCTGTAAAAAATATTACAATTTTGTTAGTTTTTGCTTAAAACAAGCAAAACTGTCTGCTAATGTGCTAAGAAAAATAATCTTAATTCAAAGGCTAAACAAGATTATTTTTC
>NW_015566567.1:0-210 GCF_001515605.1 Sinocyclocheilus anshuiensis | reverse complement strand
TTGACAAATCAGTCAACAGGGGCAATTCGGGTTCACCCACATGCATACCAAACATTCAATCCGTAAACTCTTTCATGAACAAAACAAGGAAATTAATCTCATCACGCTGAATTCTCATTATTTTACTTCTTAAAATGCAAGAAAACAGTAGAAATTTCCTAAAAGTTGACATTTGGATTTGAGTGAAATGGAAAAACATTTAGAAGCGAT
>NW_015566566.1:0-210 GCF_001515605.1 Sinocyclocheilus anshuiensis | reverse complement strand
TGTTTGCCTTCTATAGATGGACTTCTGTAGATGACAATGACCAGGTGTGCATGTGCTGTGACACCACGTGTGGTCTCGGCAGAAAGGGACAAGCACTGTCTGATTCAGGTAACCTGAATCAAAGAACAACTTTGGTAACCTGAAAAGTATACTTCAACTTCTCATCTTGTCACTTGTTTTCAGGTCTGGTATCGGAAGGGAAAGCAACCA
>NW_015566565.1:0-210 GCF_001515605.1 Sinocyclocheilus anshuiensis | reverse complement strand
TTCCCATCTGCATACAGTTCGAAGGACTTTAGCCATCGTGTCCATCTCGGTCCTAACGTGGCTGGGTCTGAAAAACATTCAAAATTCTGTATCCCACTTTTCTCCGTCATTGTTCCTGTTCAAAGTGCTAAACTTGTTTTCATAATTTAATATCCTCGTCGCCAGTGTTACATCTCTGCCTTAATTGAATTAAACACACCAACACGCTTT
>NW_015566564.1:0-210 GCF_001515605.1 Sinocyclocheilus anshuiensis | reverse complement strand
ACTTTTCCTCAAGTTCATCTCGGCTACTGTTCGTTTCTGGAAGAACACGCGCTGAGAGGAATAAGCTTTGGATTTTCCTCATAAGGACGCAGCAGCTTGATATCCAGTGGAGAATATAATTTACACGAGTAAGTCTTTTTTTATGAACCTACTTGCATTAGTTGTTATTGTGTTACTGTGATATAACTTGTACATATTTTACTAGTTAGA
>NW_015566563.1:0-210 GCF_001515605.1 Sinocyclocheilus anshuiensis | reverse complement strand
GGGCAGTATGGCAGTATTTGATTTCAATTCAACCTCAAAAAAACACATAAAACACATGCTACGAGAACCCTGGACTTGTGTTATAGTTCACGATGCATCAAAAATGGAAAATCTTTTGTTTTTTTCTATATACTCAAAACACTTTTAGACCTTTTTTTCCTCAAAAAATAGAATGGATGTTATCTTTTGAACACTCTCCATGAAAATGAA
>NW_015566562.1:0-210 GCF_001515605.1 Sinocyclocheilus anshuiensis | reverse complement strand
TCTCAATGATACTAAAATAACACTGTGAGCCCTTTAATTTGGATTAAAGCCATATGTTGGCTGTGTGTTCTGTTTCAAGCTGCTCAAAATTGTTAAAAAAATAAATAAATAAATTAAATGTTCCGTGGGTTATTCCTCTAGAGTAAACATGGAATCTCTTGTTTCTTTTCCCAAATCCTCACTCACATCTCACCCTTGGTCTTTTTTGAA
>NW_015566561.1:0-210 GCF_001515605.1 Sinocyclocheilus anshuiensis | reverse complement strand
TTCGTTATCTCTCGACTTTCAGCATCCCTCCGCCACCCCGACCCCACACCTTCAGCATTGTTTCTACCCCAGCACGGGGAGAAGCGCTTTTGGGCCGGGCTGGACACTGAGCTCGGACCCCTCCCCCTGGACAGGGGTAGGGTGCCCTGGGTTCGAGAGTCTTGTCGAGCTCGGAGCTCTCTCCCTGGACAGCACGCCAAATACGCATAA
>NW_015566560.1:0-210 GCF_001515605.1 Sinocyclocheilus anshuiensis | reverse complement strand
GTTTAATCTCAAGGTTAAACAAGCATACATTTGAGTTTAGAGGAGCTTGAACAGCTGTTCGGTCTGTTTACCAAGCTGTTGGAGACACTAACTCTAGCTCCAAGCTAGGTACTTTCTTAGTGAATGAAAGACAATTGGTTTAGATGCCATGGTTCAAGAAATGATAAAAAATGAAGTCACTAAACATTCACACCACTTGCAGTATTTGAG
>NW_015566559.1:0-210 GCF_001515605.1 Sinocyclocheilus anshuiensis | reverse complement strand
TTTCAAATTAACAAATGTCCCCATGACATAATTTTCAGCGCTCTGTTCAGCTCGATTTTTGGATTCGCGCGGATTATGCGCAGACCACAGCGCATGCGCAAGTCGTTTGTAAACCTCATAAACAAGAAATGTGCACGTGCTGAATGCATTCACTTCGGCGTTTGTGCTCAACTGTGCGCTAGGCTGAGCAGAACGCAGGAAATGAATGAA
>NW_015566558.1:0-210 GCF_001515605.1 Sinocyclocheilus anshuiensis | reverse complement strand
TGTTGCTGGTGGTTTACGCCTCCCTAACACAGAAAAATGTAATGTTATTCTAATACCCTGTAGTACTGTCCCTTAGTAAATGTGTTAATAAATAGTAATGTAAATGCATGCAAAACCCATAGAACACATGTCAATACTCTTTATAATATTAGGGGTGTGGTATGTTAATGGGTCTACATTACATGAGTAATCTACAGCTTCATGTATCAA
>NW_015566557.1:0-210 GCF_001515605.1 Sinocyclocheilus anshuiensis | reverse complement strand
ACCCTGTTGACCCACGATTGTGTACCCAGTCACAGTACCAACCACATTATCAAGTTTGCGGATGACACGACTGTAGTGGGCCTCATAACCAACAACAATGAGGCCAACTACAGGAGCGAAGTGAGCCGACTGGTCCAGTGGTTTAACGACAACAATCTCTTCCTTAATGTGGGGAAGACAAAAGAACTTGTCATCGACTTCAGAAGAAGA
>NW_015566556.1:0-210 GCF_001515605.1 Sinocyclocheilus anshuiensis | reverse complement strand
GCAGTAGTAAGCATGCCAGCACCCATAGACAGACAAGCACTGCAGCGCCTTTTGGGCATGATAAGATATCTTGCACCATTTATTCCAGGTGAGGCATCACTCACGGCTCCTCTCAGACAGCTGTTGAGAAAGGACATTGTATTCCAGTGGCAACCAGAACAAGACAAGGCACTGTCTGCACTCAAAACAGCACTGACCAACACACCAGTT
>NW_015566555.1:0-210 GCF_001515605.1 Sinocyclocheilus anshuiensis | reverse complement strand
TTTTTCAGCAGAGTGGAAACAAGAGGAGAACGCATGGACAGACAACAGGAAAGGAGCAGGGAAATAAATAGAAGAAAAAAGTGTCAGAATACTTTTTTCAAAGACACACAAAGAAGCTGAATATTTATTATACGCTTGAAATATGTCTGGAAAGTGCGGTTTGGGAAAGTTTACAAGCTTGTGTCAAGGAAATGATGCAGACTTTGTGAG
>NW_015566554.1:0-210 GCF_001515605.1 Sinocyclocheilus anshuiensis | reverse complement strand
GAAAGGTGTATTTATCATCCATTTTTACTTTAATACAAACGTGTATTTTAGATTTTTATAGAAATATGACAACAATCGCATAACTCACATAAAGATTGCACTGCCATATTGTTTGGGAATATTCATGCATAATTTAAATACATAACCGCATGGAACCAGATAAAGAAATAAAACATTTTAGAAGAGAACGCAGCATCACAGTTGTCTGAA
>NW_015566553.1:0-210 GCF_001515605.1 Sinocyclocheilus anshuiensis | reverse complement strand
TGGCAGAGACAGCCCGCCAGTGCTTTCAAGGGGAATGGTTACATCAAGTTTCTGACCAGAATCCAGTTTCATGAATGGGAATGAGTATGTCCTAGCTGAGCCTTCCATATTTGGACCCTTGGATAATGGATGGACCTGAATGCACAAAGTCCAGCCATGTTCCAGTGTACATCCACTTGAATTTTCAAGCACACATGTGAGAGTCAAAGA
>NW_015566552.1:0-210 GCF_001515605.1 Sinocyclocheilus anshuiensis | reverse complement strand
GAAGAGGAGGAAGACAACTCCCTCTTCCCCGTCCAACAGTCTAGGTCTCCGAGCACGAACGACTTGGCATTGCAAGTAGACAGTAACTTGCATGAGGTATGCAAACGAGCCGAGGCGAAATTGGGCATAGCTTGGCCAAGGATGCCGAAGGAGCTGAGAGGGACCTTTATGAATCAGAATCAGAATCAGAATGAGCTTTATTGCCAGGTA
>NW_015566551.1:0-210 GCF_001515605.1 Sinocyclocheilus anshuiensis | reverse complement strand
GTACCTTTAGCCCAGCCCACCGCGATCATCACAAACAGACCGTCTTTGTACTTCCTTCCTGCTTGTGTGACTCCGCCCAGAACCTTCCAGGTACGGGTCACTTCCTTCATCGCCGTCAAGACCAGACGCACGGGCAACACGGACGCCAGCGAGTACACGGCATCCAGAGGACAATAAAACACCAGATACCTGCAGAAACACACACACACA
>NW_015566550.1:0-210 GCF_001515605.1 Sinocyclocheilus anshuiensis | reverse complement strand
ATATTATTATTTTTCTTATCTGTGTCCTGTCTTGTCACTGTCACTCTGTTGCACTGTGGAGCTCCTGTCACTAAAACCGATTCCTCGTATGTGTAAACATAGCTGGCAATAAAGCTCATTCTGATTCTGAAACGTCTCGGTCTTGAACAGGAACGCCTCACTATGACTCAGCGAATTGCCTCACAGACATGATAAAAATATATAGAAAGC
>NW_015566549.1:0-210 GCF_001515605.1 Sinocyclocheilus anshuiensis | reverse complement strand
GAGACGGAATGTCCTCATTGCGAGGATATGAGTCTCGCCTCTCTGAGCTTGCGGAAAGCTTTCTTTTCAGAGAGATACTCCGCCCCTTGCGCCCTCCCGCTTTCTTCCTCCCAGGAGCCTGTGAGAAAAAAGCAGAGGAACTCGGCGCTCGGTGACGAGTGAGCCCACGCTGGCTGAGCCCCCGCATGCCTCACTCTCTCCGCTTAGAGA
>NW_015566548.1:0-210 GCF_001515605.1 Sinocyclocheilus anshuiensis | reverse complement strand
TGGTTCTGTATGCAAATTGGAACGGGTCGTGGGAGGGAGGAAGAAAGGATTTTATGTGCTGTATGACCAGTCGCTCAAAGCACTTCATAATGATGGGGGTCAGTGCAACGGGCCGGTAGTCGTTGTGGCTGGATGGGTGCGGCTTCTATGGGACTGGAATTATTATGGTGGCCTTGAAACACTTGGGGACGACTGTTTGACTCAGCGAGA
>NW_015566547.1:0-210 GCF_001515605.1 Sinocyclocheilus anshuiensis | reverse complement strand
TTTGGCTGGAGGTATGGTATGGCGAGATGTGATTCCACCTCCTGAGGTGGTGTCTATTCCAGTCACGGAGAACTCCCGACATTCTGCATCAAAATTTTCCTGAAGTATTTACAGCTTGTGCTGTGACTCGCGCAAGGAGTCGTGAGATGTCATTTTAGAGGAAAGATGAAGTGTTAAAATTTGTTGTGCCTGGTTTATCTGACCTTTCGC
>NW_015566546.1:0-210 GCF_001515605.1 Sinocyclocheilus anshuiensis | reverse complement strand
TATATATTAGTGCTGTCAAACGATTAATCGCATCCAAAATAAAAATTTGTTTACATAACGTGTGTGTACTGTGTATATATAAATACACAGTAAATATATTTTTTAAATATTTACATGTATATATTTATATTCTTATATTATATCTAAATATATTTAACATATAACCATATTTTTCATAAATATATACATGCATGTGTTTGTATTTATATA
>NW_015566545.1:0-210 GCF_001515605.1 Sinocyclocheilus anshuiensis | reverse complement strand
TCACATGTGGTTGCCGCAAGCCCGCCCGCCGCGCCGTTCTCAAGCGCACTGGCCGCCGCTCACTCAGGCCGGCCTCTGCTAACTCTAGGCTGCCGGCCGCCGCTAACTCTAGCCCCCAGCCTCCGCTCACTCTAGGCCGTTGTGTGTGACGCTGTGTTTCGTTGTTTTGTTGGCCTTCCAAAAGAGGACACGACTAGAAATCAGTGGTTA
>NW_015566544.1:0-210 GCF_001515605.1 Sinocyclocheilus anshuiensis | reverse complement strand
GAATTAGGTGACTGCTATCTCCCCATCTCCATAAATAGCCAAACTAAATAGCCAAACTCAATCAGGACCCTAAAGAGCTCTGATAAATACACATCTGAGCTCACTTGACAGGGACACAGTGGGCGTCTGGAACAATATTTGTCACGTGCAGTATCTGTGGGCTTACTGCGTTTGAAAGTTCACATGAGACAGGGAAACTTACCTTATAGA
>NW_015566543.1:0-210 GCF_001515605.1 Sinocyclocheilus anshuiensis | reverse complement strand
GGCATGAGGATTGCACATCTTTCTCTGGAAATGCATCAGTTCCGCTGGGCTGCCTCGTGACTCCAGCAGCGACCGAGAGGAGGAGGAGGAGGAGGAGGACCGCGGCGCAGACAGCAGATGATCCGGGCCCCCGTCAGCTCCTGTCCGCTCCCCTGAAGCGCGTATGTATGCACGCCTGGATCAGGAGGACCAGAGGCAGCTGCACGGGGA
>NW_015566542.1:0-210 GCF_001515605.1 Sinocyclocheilus anshuiensis | reverse complement strand
TGCTAATATCATTTAAAAAAACTTAACTGACCTCAAACTTTTGAGCAGATTTTATGTTGCCTTAATACTATGCAATATGCTGTTTTATAGTAATGACAACTAATTAATGAGAATAAATAAAATTAGAAAAAAACTCTCAAACTGAAAATGTCTGAGGATTTATTAATTTTTAGGACCAAAATCTTAATAGTCCTAAACCAGACTTTATGT
>NW_015566541.1:0-210 GCF_001515605.1 Sinocyclocheilus anshuiensis | reverse complement strand
TGCTAATATCATTTAAAAAAACTTAACTGACCTCAAACTTTTGAGTAGATTTTATGTTGCCTTAATACTATGCAATATGCTGTTTTATAGTAATGACAATTAATTAATGAGAATAAATAAAATTAGAAAAAAACTCTCAAACTGAAAATGTCTGAGGATTTATTCATTTTTAGGACCAAAATCTTAATAGTCCTAAACCAGACTTTATGT
>NW_015566540.1:0-210 GCF_001515605.1 Sinocyclocheilus anshuiensis | reverse complement strand
TTTAAAATATATATTGTGTACATATATTTGACTCCAAGAAAATCACATTTGAATAAAAGCTTTATTTGTTGTCTATAACACATGTGAACATATAACACATACTCTAGTAGGCTATTCCATCCACATTTGCATGTTTCATTGAATGTAGGCTACTGTAAGATTGGAAACTTATTTTATTGCTCCTGAGATAAAATATATTTTGGTACATGA
>NW_015566539.1:0-210 GCF_001515605.1 Sinocyclocheilus anshuiensis | reverse complement strand
CTTTTCGGTTGTTTTTCTACATTAACATGCTAAACGGACGTGCTCATGTCTCGTGTCTTTTTACAGTATCTCATGCATGATGGCATGATAAAAACGCATCTCTGGACCTTGTGTTTTTACTGTCTCCCCTGTCTCGCGTTTCGCATTTTTAAAAGCAAGAAGCATTCTGTATGAATGGCCCCTTACAGGTTCGGAACAACATGAAGTTGA
>NW_015566538.1:0-210 GCF_001515605.1 Sinocyclocheilus anshuiensis | reverse complement strand
TCAAGCATGTTATTTAAAAGTCCCCTTACTTCTTGATACAATTTTAGTGGAATCCTATTATAACGATCACTAATTGGGGCTGCATCACCTGTTGGTATTACATGTAAAACCCTATCAGTATGCCCATAATCCTCATCATGTTCTGAGAAAACCTTCTGATGCTTAGATAACAATTCAGAGATAATTTCTTGTTGTTTGGAGCTAAATTGC
>NW_015566537.1:0-210 GCF_001515605.1 Sinocyclocheilus anshuiensis | reverse complement strand
ATGAGAAAGCTTCATCAGCTAAAGTGAACTGGGCTAAAAGTGAAGTTTTTTGGGCTGGTAAAGGGGAGGTTGAGAGTCTCCCAAAGTTACCTGGGGACCTTAAGTGGGGTAAGGAGGGACTTAAATTGTTAGGAGTTTTTTAGGGGTCGAATGATTTTCAAAAGTTAAATTGGGAGGGTATAGTGGAGAAAGTGTGCAGCAAGTTGTCTA
>NW_015566536.1:0-210 GCF_001515605.1 Sinocyclocheilus anshuiensis | reverse complement strand
TTTATTAGATATGCTCATTCTTTAGGCCCACTAATTACTAAAACTCAAAAATGTTCATTCTTACTAACAATTGCAAAATATATTTTTCCTAATCTTTTATAATTACCATCCAAGTTCAGTGAAAAGTCTTACTAATAAAACTGCTGTGTACTATTCTGAAGCAAATACTTTCTGATATCTGAATGACAGTGGCCAATAAAATGTAGTTAT
>NW_015566535.1:0-210 GCF_001515605.1 Sinocyclocheilus anshuiensis | reverse complement strand
AGCTTTCTATTGGTCAACGTGTCAAATTCATGTAAAAAACTTGAAGCAGATGCAAAATCTGCATGGGGAATGTTTTGCACCATTGCAAAATTCCCAATCACACCATTTCGTATTGAAATGTCTGGATTTTGCCTGCAAAATTTTTCCAAGCAACAGTAAATGTGACCCACCTTTAAAGTTAAGGTCTGTTTACATCAAGAAAGATAACTA
>NW_015566534.1:0-210 GCF_001515605.1 Sinocyclocheilus anshuiensis | reverse complement strand
GGTGGCGCTTGAGAACACTTTGGTGGCACAGCGTTTTTCCTTAGTAGCTATGATTTGGAATATCCATGGCGACAATTTATTACTAATATCTCGTTTTTACGAATTTTACTACATATAAAAAAGCAGTAACCAGTAATATTGAATTTTTCATTGTTGTAGGCAGTCGTACAAGCAGGATGGTTGGTCGCTATTTGTCCCACCCGTCCTCTA
>NW_015566533.1:0-210 GCF_001515605.1 Sinocyclocheilus anshuiensis | reverse complement strand
TGGCAAAGAATGAATTAGCATTTTCATTCAGACCAACGCGAAAATCGACTGATGGTTTTATGCAGCAAACACACAGAGCTGTAAATGTGAACCGTTATATATATCAAACGGGGGAAGCCCCGCCACACGGGCGTAAACTTCATCTAACAGTTGGGGGGGGACAACAAACATAAAATTTCTCAAGAGCGATTTTTGAAGGGGACACAAATA
>NW_015566532.1:0-209 GCF_001515605.1 Sinocyclocheilus anshuiensis | reverse complement strand
GTGCAGGCGTGAATTAGCAGAAGGCGATCAATCGTTTCGCGTTCGATGTGAAAGCACCGTTCGGTGGCAATTTGCCTTGCTTTTTCACATTGCACCCAGTGTGACACGGCCTTTAGGTGTCATATGGGCTATATAAGGCAAACACAACACTGTTCATTACATTTCACACACACACACACACACACACACACACACATAAGGAGCTTGGC
>NW_015566531.1:0-210 GCF_001515605.1 Sinocyclocheilus anshuiensis | reverse complement strand
AAGAGAGCGCTCAGTGAGTGCACAGGACGGATATTAGCAGATCGAGAGATGGCAGATAATAAAAAAAAAGGGAAATTTCAGAGGAACAAAACATTAAAAAGAAGGGTAGGACCCACATAAATATTGGAGCAGCTTTCCAGTGGTGGAGAGGACTCAAGGAGTGGGAAGGCCTGGAATCAGATGCCGAGGTTGCTTTGTTTCTTCTTGATA
>NW_015566530.1:0-208 GCF_001515605.1 Sinocyclocheilus anshuiensis | reverse complement strand
TGTGTGTGTGTGTGTGTGTGTGTGTGTGTGTGTGTGTAGCTGTACAAGCTAAAATTGCTTCATCATGCTAAAGTGAGGTGAGCATAAATTATTTAGTTAAACCTGAGGAAATCACTCCTCTCTCTGGGAATTTGTGTCAGTGTAGGCTGCTTAAATTTCAGACAGATGGACACTTTCTCTCCCGCTTCAGGAGCGTGTGTGTTTTCAG
>NW_015566529.1:0-210 GCF_001515605.1 Sinocyclocheilus anshuiensis | reverse complement strand
TTCTAAGCAGCAAAGCTAAAACGACCAAATTTTCCTGTTGTCTCTATGTCTGTGAGGACGCTCAGGGGCAAAGCCCTGCAATTAGCAGATATGTGGGTGGGCATCAACGACTGCATCGAAGCACGTTAACACAATGACTGTAGATGAGTTTAGAGCGAGTCTGATTCTTAGACGTGTCATTCTCCTGTCTGCAATATGAAGACGTTAATG
>NW_015566528.1:0-210 GCF_001515605.1 Sinocyclocheilus anshuiensis | reverse complement strand
TGTGGTCCAGGGTCACATATGTTATTATATTATTGTATATTATTCATTCTTTTATCTGCATTTTACCTCTGCTGTAGCTTGTTTCCTTCTAATAAAACTGGAACTGAAGACTAAATATTGTTGGCTCTGTGTCAAATTGCTTGTTTTGTACGGAAAACGGAGTGAAGTCGGAGTGAACCTCCTGTCAGACAACATCTCCAAGATGCTATA
>NW_015566527.1:0-210 GCF_001515605.1 Sinocyclocheilus anshuiensis | reverse complement strand
TTTCCTGGTATCCAAGCAACCAAGACTCAAGATGGTCTGCCAAAGAGAGAAGCAGAACAGGTTTCCACTGCTCTAGTGGCAGAGTCTAGTGGCGGCATGCTTTACATCACTCCATCTGATGCTGGGCATTGTATTTAGTGATGTGAAGCTTACATGCTGCTGTTTAGCCATAGAAACCCATTCCATGAAGCTTCCATCGCACATCATATA
>NW_015566526.1:0-210 GCF_001515605.1 Sinocyclocheilus anshuiensis | reverse complement strand
TGTCTTGTGGAGAATATATAAACATCTGTTATGTGAAATAGCTTACTAAGGACAATATTAAATAAACAATAACATGCAATTTTCATAATCCCTCTTATTTTGTTAAAAGTATTAACATTTTGCATATTCTGCAAGATGCGTATTTTGCATATACTACAATATATGAAATATATGAGCACAACTGTGTGTATGTATATATATATATATATA
>NW_015566525.1:0-210 GCF_001515605.1 Sinocyclocheilus anshuiensis | reverse complement strand
GTTTACATAATATATGTATGTGTTCTGTGTATATTTATTATGTATGCATAAATACACACATACAGTAAATATTTTGAAAATATTTAAATGTATTTGCATGCATATATTTATATTCTTACATTTTATATTATATATAAATTAGTGCTGTCAAATGATTAATCGCGGTTAATCACATCCAAAATAAAAGTTTTTGTTTACATAATATATGTA
>NW_015566524.1:0-210 GCF_001515605.1 Sinocyclocheilus anshuiensis | reverse complement strand
TTTTGAAGAAATGAATAGGCCTACTTTATTCAGCAAAGATGCATTAAATTCAAAAGTGAAAGTACAAATATTTATAGGCCTAATGTTACAAAAGATTTCTATTTCAAGCAAACACTTTTCTTTTAAACTTTCTATGTATCAAAGTATCCTGAGAAAAAAAAAGTATCATGGCTGCTGAAAATTCAGCTTTGCCATCACAGGAATAAATTA
>NW_015566523.1:0-209 GCF_001515605.1 Sinocyclocheilus anshuiensis | reverse complement strand
TTAATATTATACATATTATTTTTAATTATCATTTATTTAAAACAAATTTTTTATCAAATCTATGTAAACTTTATACCATTTGCAATGCTTCATGGGATTGCAGTTATTTCTATTATTAAAGCTGTTAAGTTCACAGTGTATTTGCCTAATTTTGTTAATCGTGGTTGTGTGTGTGTGTGTGTGTGTGTGTGTGTGAGTGTGTGTGTGTG
>NW_015566522.1:0-210 GCF_001515605.1 Sinocyclocheilus anshuiensis | reverse complement strand
CAATATACTCTGAGGAACCCAATGTAACTTGTCCCAGAAAAAATCTACTAAAATCGCTTGAATCTCTGCTAACAAACGCAAAGGAGGATCTATACAGGTTAATTTATGCCATAAAGAGGAAGCTATTAAATTATTTATAACTAAGGTTCGACCTCTATATGACACATTTGGGATCAACCACTTCCATTTCTCAAGTCGACCTTTAACTTT
>NW_015566521.1:0-210 GCF_001515605.1 Sinocyclocheilus anshuiensis | reverse complement strand
TTAAACTCACAAACCCCCTGCAGTTCCTTCAGGAGCCCCAGTTTGGGAAACCGTTATATTTAATGCACTTCATGTTGTTAATAACAACAAACTGAATATATTTTTTATTCTCATTGTATTTTTATAGTAAGATTATCCTATTCAAATCAATGTGATTAACAAGTTGGTCAAAAGTAATCTAAAAGTAGTCTGATTACATTACCTAAAATG
>NW_015566520.1:0-206 GCF_001515605.1 Sinocyclocheilus anshuiensis | reverse complement strand
TGTGTGTGTGTGTGTGTGTGTGTGTGTGTGTGTGTGTTACTCACCCAGCAGAGCCTGAAACAGGTCACTCTGAAAGATGGTCAAGAGTCTCTCAGCTCGACTCCTGAAACCTTCATCACCTGCTGATTGACAGGCTTCCATCGCCTGCAGCGCTCGCTCCGTATCTGACACACACACACACACACACACACACACACACACACACA
>NW_015566519.1:0-210 GCF_001515605.1 Sinocyclocheilus anshuiensis | reverse complement strand
ATATTGTAACACAAAATGTCTATTTTGAATAAACACTGTTCTTTTAAACTTTTTTATTCATCCTGAAAAAAAATATCACAGGTCCCAAAAGATATTAAGCAGCACAACTGTATCCAAACATTGATTATAAATCTGCATAATAGAGTGATTTCTGTAGGATCGTGCGACACTGAAGACTGGAGTAATGATGCTGAAAATTCAGCTCTGATC
>NW_015566518.1:0-210 GCF_001515605.1 Sinocyclocheilus anshuiensis | reverse complement strand
CAACATTTGAGATAAAAGTATCAAACCAACTGTACAAATCTCTAAATATTATTCCCAATGATGTACAAGGCTTTTTTTCTGAATATTCCTTTATTGTTTTATATATAGTACTGAAATCATATTTTTCACGTTTTATAAACTGTGCCCACTTAAATTAATTAAACTCTGACACCATTTCAGATAAAGGTATTAAAACAACTTTAAAATATT
>NW_015566517.1:0-210 GCF_001515605.1 Sinocyclocheilus anshuiensis | reverse complement strand
GATCCTTCAGAAATCATTCTGATATGCTGATTTGCTGATCAAGAACATCTTATTATCAATGCTGAAAATGGTTGTGCCTCTTAATAATATTATGGAAATCATCACACATTTTTTTCAGGATTCTTGATGAATAGAATAGAAAACATTCTAAATGTCTGTAGCATCACTTTTGATCAATATAATTTTTGATTATTTCTTGCTAAATAAAAG
>NW_015566516.1:0-210 GCF_001515605.1 Sinocyclocheilus anshuiensis | reverse complement strand
ATAATTATTGGCAGTAGGAATGTATTGCTGTGTTATACTTTCTTGTCTTGGCAACTGTCACCAGATCCCATATTGTGTGCGTGTGCGAGTGCGTGTGCGTGTGCGTGTGCGTGTGTGTGTGCGTGTGTGCGTGTGTATGTGTATATATATATATATATATATATATATTTCACGAATTCGCCTGCCCATTCAGCCCTGCCAGGTAATGGT
>NW_015566515.1:0-210 GCF_001515605.1 Sinocyclocheilus anshuiensis | reverse complement strand
TTTTTGCTATGGCCAACATAAGTTACTCATAATTCATAAAGAGAGTTTTTTTATGTTTGCATATTCATTAAACAATAATTAGACAATTTTGATTATGTAAAACCAACAACATTACACCAGCATCAGAGCGCTGGGTCTCATCATTTTATTTTAAGATCAAAATGAATTGGACCAATGATAAACCTCGCTCTTATTTCAGTGTTTTATATA
>NW_015566514.1:0-210 GCF_001515605.1 Sinocyclocheilus anshuiensis | reverse complement strand
TGAGCAATGTAGCCAATCATAGACATATCTGTTGATTTCTTGAACCCAACAGCCAATCAGAGAGAGAAGTTAGAATCCACTCACCGCTAGAATCGCTGGAGTTTTTGGTCAGGTGTTGTGGTCAGCACGAGTCATCTCATTATACCAAAGTGTAGACGCGATTTAAATAAGAGATTCATTGTGCAGCATAGAGAACTTCGTTGATTATAA
>NW_015566513.1:0-210 GCF_001515605.1 Sinocyclocheilus anshuiensis | reverse complement strand
ACTTTTCCACGACATTCTAATTTATTGAGATGTACCTGTATGTACATACATGCAATAATAATAATATTTTTTGTTTTGTCTCTTAGAAATTCACATTAGACAGTAGCTTGAATTGACAGTAGTAGTATCTTGAGTTAGGATGCAGATGCAAATTTATGTTCATTATAAAAAACAATAACATCTGTAAAAATTGTAACAACCTCATTTTTA
>NW_015566512.1:0-210 GCF_001515605.1 Sinocyclocheilus anshuiensis | reverse complement strand
GTTGAATTATAAAACTAAAGCTGAAGCTATATATTACGGATGTCCAAATCAGGTTTTTTGTGCCCCCCAATCAGAGTAATTGAATATTGAGGGTTATTATAAATTTGGGGTATTTATAAATTATTATAAATATATGTTTGAAATAAAATGAATGATTAAAAAAACATTTTATTTCTGCTAGTTTCCAAGGTGACATTTCTCATTTTAATT
>NW_015566511.1:0-210 GCF_001515605.1 Sinocyclocheilus anshuiensis | reverse complement strand
TGTTCCCGGGGGCGGGGTTTATGTAAATTTCTGGGTTTGTGACATAACGAATCCGGGAAGTAGCTCGTTGTAGTCCCTACAAGCCGTTTTTTTTTTGTAGGCATTAAACCAGTGCTCGAACTTCTATATTTTAGTTTTTAGAGTACCTGCACTTTTTTGTGCGTAATGTTGCCGGTACTCTGAGTAAAAGCGTCAGTGTCTGGGTAATTA
>NW_015566510.1:0-210 GCF_001515605.1 Sinocyclocheilus anshuiensis | reverse complement strand
GCATAGTTGTCCATCAATTATGATCATTTGCATTCAGCCGCAAACTTTTATTTATTTTTTTTTTAATGAGGCGCGAGCGGTCGCGGATGCGGGAATGGCGTGTCACATGTGCTTAGCCTACTGCAGTAAAATGCATTTTTTTATAATTATATATATATGATCATCTTTAGATTTTTATTTATGTATATGTATATGTTAATTTTAATATTA
>NW_015566509.1:0-210 GCF_001515605.1 Sinocyclocheilus anshuiensis | reverse complement strand
TGTGTGATTGGTTATAACGCGCAACACTGTAAAAACGCGGAAAAACATTCATGGTGAAACATTGAGCAGACCTAAATTGAATGCTGCAGTCAACACTTATTTCATTTTCATTTTATTTGTGACTGCCGTAATGGATTTAGTTTAACTGCAGCAGCATTTTTGTGTTGTTGCCATAGTTTCTACAAGCGGAAACCGATAGCGCGGATATTA
>NW_015566508.1:0-210 GCF_001515605.1 Sinocyclocheilus anshuiensis | reverse complement strand
GCTCATGGGAGAGGGCTTTGTGGTCATGCAGTCGAATGATGTCGATATCTACTACTACCAGGATGAACCAGGTAATCATTGTGACTGGTTAATCTTTTTGTCTTTCAATATTTTGTGAATAAAGGTCTGGTGATGTTTTTTGGTATATTGGGATAAACAGTGATATTTTGTGTTTTTGCAAATGTTTGTGTGTTTTTTAAGGTTTGGTCC
>NW_015566507.1:0-210 GCF_001515605.1 Sinocyclocheilus anshuiensis | reverse complement strand
CACAATAATAATATTTTACATTGTAATCCTTTAATTTTTAATATTCAGCATGTTTGTGTGCTGCTGTGTGTCCTTGTGTGTGTAATAAGCAGAGTGTACGTGCGTTGTGGACCCACCTATAGGCACATATTACTAACGGTACTTTACTTTACTAACGCATATTACTTTAAAGGTGCAATAGGTGATTGTCTTCAGAAACAATTTTTGTTA
>NW_015566506.1:0-210 GCF_001515605.1 Sinocyclocheilus anshuiensis | reverse complement strand
GCCAAATGTCATTAACTCTTGCATATTTTCATGCATAAAGACTTTGTTGTCTAAGGAAAAATAAATGTTATGACATAAATTGCATGTTATTTCCTAAGTTAAATAATTTATTTTTTTCACTTGTACTAAAACTAAAAGAAATGAAGTAGACAATTTTACACCTGCTGTTTCCATGACATTTAGAACTCAATAGAAAGCAAGGCACCTCAG
>NW_015566505.1:0-210 GCF_001515605.1 Sinocyclocheilus anshuiensis | reverse complement strand
GTTGGTTTCATACGGATTACTTTATCACAGAATATTTGTTTTCAATAAGACTTACTTCATTTAAAAGTATACATGTCAAGCTTTCTATAGATATCTCTCTCATGTCTCTGTATCGAGTATTCGCTGAGTTTGTTCATTTTAGTGACACGTTCCTAAAAGCAGTTTGTGGAGACAGAGAAGACAGAGAGTGCACCCTGTTTGTTTTCTTTA
>NW_015566504.1:0-210 GCF_001515605.1 Sinocyclocheilus anshuiensis | reverse complement strand
GGAATTTGTGCTCTGCATTTAACCCATCCAAGTGCACACACACATCAGTGAGTATTGAACACACACACACACGCACACACCATGAACACACACCCGGAGCAGTGGGCGGCCATTTTTGCTGCAGCGCTCAGGGAGCAGTTGGGGGTTCAGTGCCTTGTTCAAGCATCTCACCTCAGTCGTGGTATTGAGGGTGGAAGAGAGCGCTGGTCA
>NW_015566503.1:0-210 GCF_001515605.1 Sinocyclocheilus anshuiensis | reverse complement strand
TTATAGATTGATTTAGATTTAAAGTATGTTTTAACGTAAACATTGGGGCATATACAGTATTAATGCAAGTTTTTGATCTTTCTGGAATTTAATTTTTTTTAGATAGATAGATTTGGCGCTTATGTTAATCAGAGTAATGCAAGGGTTTGGTCGATTTGATTTTTTTTTTTTTTTGCGATAGACAGACCGATAGATAGATAGACAATCAGT
>NW_015566502.1:0-210 GCF_001515605.1 Sinocyclocheilus anshuiensis | reverse complement strand
AACAGACAAACGGATTTCTTTACTGACTTTAATAACCGCATGGATACCAGGTTTCATGAGCTTCAAGGTAATTTACAGCAAGCAATAGAGATTCGCCTGCGTGACTTGCAAACACAGATGATTGAAAATTTCACATCAGTTCACGAAGCTTTACAAACACAGCTATGCGCGATTAATGGTTGTCTACAACATCGATAGATAATGCTTTTA
>NW_015566501.1:0-210 GCF_001515605.1 Sinocyclocheilus anshuiensis | reverse complement strand
GCATGATGCTGTTTTGTTTCTAATTGTTTAAGCAACTTAATTAATGATATATGTTAGGGATGCACCGAATGAGAGAAAGAGCGAATAAATTGTACCGAACAATGACGTGACGGGATTAAATAGAGACACGCACTAATGCAGCAAACATGTCGGCAGTATGAAAGTATTTAAAACTGTCGGAGAAAGACGCAAAAATCATTACAAGCACCG
>NW_015566500.1:0-210 GCF_001515605.1 Sinocyclocheilus anshuiensis | reverse complement strand
TTTTATTTTAAAAGGTTTTCCCCAAACATTGAAATTAGGGATCTGTTGATGTACCATTGAAGTGTAGTTGAAATATTAATGTTGCTTCTTGGTACATCAGATGGCAACACACTTTTATGTCGACAATTCAGTTATTTGTATTTTCAGTGTTTCAGTTAAAGTGATTTAGAATCAACATGTAACATTGATACAACAATATGATTATTTTTA
>NW_015566499.1:0-210 GCF_001515605.1 Sinocyclocheilus anshuiensis | reverse complement strand
TTTGAGCCAAGTGGATTTTGAATGCAGCTTCCAAAAGAAAAAAAAATTGCCGAATAATATATTTTTATATTTGATACGATCACACCGTCGTGATTAGATCGTTCAGTGAGGCACATCACCAGCTAAATTCAAATCTGCGCTCGCTGGCTGGCGCTGAGCCGGAGACAGATGCGTTTTTACAGCGCTGCGCATTATAACCAATCACACACG
>NW_015566498.1:0-210 GCF_001515605.1 Sinocyclocheilus anshuiensis | reverse complement strand
GAGACAGGATGAACTTCTGCGTCAGCATCTTGAAATTGCTTACTCTAAGCACAAGGTTAGGTGACGCAAATCCAAATCAACCCATAGAAGCTGGATGGTGTAACCATACGATAGCCTCATGAGACCCCGAGACACCTGAGTTGCGGGAAAAACCTCTGAAACAGAAACGGATACTAAAATCAGGCATGCCAGCACCAACCACAGAGTGGG
>NW_015566497.1:0-210 GCF_001515605.1 Sinocyclocheilus anshuiensis | reverse complement strand
CGCGTGCAAAACGCACTTTTGCGCGCTCAAAATATGATCTTTCGCTCGCAGAATTTCGGCAGAAATGTAATTCCATAGTTGGCAACAAGGCATCTTTGTTTCCAGGTGCAACGTTAAAGAACGCGATGCACGTGTCCTGGAAATCCTGCATAATTCAACCAATCAGATGACGACTTTGAAACTCCTGAAGTGTTTCCAATTTTGTGTGCC
>NW_015566496.1:0-210 GCF_001515605.1 Sinocyclocheilus anshuiensis | reverse complement strand
TGGAGTAACGCAACATTGTAATGCATTACTTTTAAAAGTAACTTTGGATATATATCATATTTAACTTTTATTTATATATTATGTGCTGAAATAAAAAGTATAAAAATGATACACTTCAAACATTTAGAAAATAATTAAGAAAAAAAGGTAAATAGTTGTTTAAAGTCTGTAGTAAAGTCTGTAAAGAGATGGACCAACGAAACAGAGCAG
>NW_015566495.1:0-210 GCF_001515605.1 Sinocyclocheilus anshuiensis | reverse complement strand
TACAAAATGATGAATAAAGAATGTGCATCGTGTTTTTGCTTTTTTATTGAAGGTGATGAACTAAATCATTATATATTCTATGGTAATTATACAGTAATATAATATTTTGTATATGTAACTTATATAGTTTATTGTACATTACAAAAAAATAATTTTATTTAAACTAATTTACCATCAATACAGATGCTGCATATCTAGTCTTTGGCTGCG
>NW_015566494.1:0-210 GCF_001515605.1 Sinocyclocheilus anshuiensis | reverse complement strand
TCATATAGTCCCCAAGGGGTCGTGAATGCAGTAAGGTGTCGAGATCCCTCCGCCATGAATCCCTGATGGTAGGCCTTCCCCTGATCTAAGATTGAAAACCATCGGTAGCCTCCAAGGGTGTCGATAAGGTCCTGGATCCGGGGAAGTGGATGTCGGTCTGGGACTGTCTTCTGATTCAACAATCTGTAGTCTATACACAGTCTCAGCGTA
>NW_015566493.1:0-210 GCF_001515605.1 Sinocyclocheilus anshuiensis | reverse complement strand
AAATGTCATTTAAATGGTTGAGAATAAAATCATCTTATTTTTGACACGTGGCAGACACAAAAAGATCATATGTTTTTATTTTGCACTAGTAGCTAGCAGTCATGCTGTCATTGAAAAAGTACTAGGACCTTGTGGCTACCGTAAACCTCATAAAACCTGACACCGAAAGCTCCAAGAACCTGCTATATATCATACAGATAAACTTCATCG
>NW_015566492.1:0-210 GCF_001515605.1 Sinocyclocheilus anshuiensis | reverse complement strand
CGGCATCGGACTGTGTTCGTACGAGATCGACCTCACCAGCATCCCGGCGCCGATCATAGCAGCGAACGTGGCGCCAATAGCCTGCGGATCGTTCATAAGGTTGTCACAGCATTAAACATCAATGTGAATTTTAAACTACAAGCTGGATCATTACTGTGCCATAGGATGCTATAATACAGTATATAATTAGTAGCTGCCTTACAGTACGTT
>NW_015566491.1:0-210 GCF_001515605.1 Sinocyclocheilus anshuiensis | reverse complement strand
TTTTAGTCTGTTATTCATTTGTCCCACCAGTTCACATTTCCCCCATATGTATTTATATTTCACTTGTGTCCTGATTGTTAAGAAAAAGAAAATAAAAGAAATTGACATTTGTGAATTGCTCTTCTCTCCTGTACACAGAGCCAAATGTGATCAAGAATCTTGTGTCTGAAATCACAACATCATCTGTGTTTCTGACATGGGATGAACCAG
>NW_015566490.1:0-210 GCF_001515605.1 Sinocyclocheilus anshuiensis | reverse complement strand
ACCTTGCCAGAATGTTAGCCAAAGCTCTGAGAAAGACCTCTGTTATCTGTTATTGTGAATTGGGAGTTGTTATTTTTATTTTATTTTTTTTTAAGTGCATGGAAGAGTTCCAGATCTGTCATTTACAGGTTTCCATTTCAGTTAGGACGTTGTTAGGCAGTAGCAAGGTAGCTTATTAGGGTTTGAAAAAGAGCTGAAGTCTCACACCAG
>NW_015566489.1:0-210 GCF_001515605.1 Sinocyclocheilus anshuiensis | reverse complement strand
CTTGTTTACTCCACTTTTGAGCTGTATTTGTTGTTGTAAATATATATCATCAGCAAGTTTTAATCGCCGTTAACGAGCTAATTGACGTCACTGGAAGCTATGGCTGGAAAACGCAAAGAGAGACAAAGTTCCAAGAAAGACCCTCAAGAGGTGTGGATGGATGCAGAACAGGAAATCGCGGAGGTGCATGATTATGCACAAATCCAACAG
>NW_015566488.1:0-210 GCF_001515605.1 Sinocyclocheilus anshuiensis | reverse complement strand
TTTATTAGAGAGCGTAGTCAGACAGACAGGGTCAAACACCAGCAAGAGACCTCTATGTACCTCTATGTACCTCTAGCGGAGCTCGGCTTCCAGACACTCCTTAACAGACAAGAGTCCAGGAGGTAGGTGGAGCGGAGGCGGAACAGGGGGGAGGGATGGAGGGCCAGGTCCATGAGGAAGGGGAGGAACAGGGGACTGAGCCAAAGCCGG
>NW_015566487.1:0-210 GCF_001515605.1 Sinocyclocheilus anshuiensis | reverse complement strand
GAAAAAAACATGCATTATTAATGATCAATTTAAAAATTACAATTACAAATTTGAGAAATGTTTGATAATGTCATCCTTATGTATCTTTGTAGGTTTGACTGCCTGGCTCACCTGAATGTGACTCCTAGTGCTGATGTAGGACGAATACAGGATGAACTCACTGAAATCCTCGCCAAGCGTTACAAAATTGACCGCTACGAAATACATACA
>NW_015566486.1:0-210 GCF_001515605.1 Sinocyclocheilus anshuiensis | reverse complement strand
GTCAGAAATTTACTTTTGCAATGGTTAAATAAATGTTCAGCAATAGCTTCAAAAGATTTTTGAACTTTGGCACATTTTCTCTCTATATAGAGATATGTCAAGGAAATATTGTGAAATTTTGTCATGTGGAAATGTTTAAATCTTGTAGTGTTACAATTAACCCTACGTTTGTGCCCTGCTCACCCCGTACATGTGAAATGCTTTTTACAG
>NW_015566485.1:0-210 GCF_001515605.1 Sinocyclocheilus anshuiensis | reverse complement strand
TATATTTAAAAAATTTGCCACTGACAATTCAAACGCGAGTTTTGATCAGTGTAGAGTAGCGCTTGTTTGTCGTTTCTCTGATCACAAATGCAGACCTGGTTTTATGTTAACGCGGCACGTTACACAGCGCAGCATGTAAAAAGACCGTATAAGTCATTATAATCAATCATTATGTCCCCACTGGATGCAACAAATGCCTCGTTTATAATG
>NW_015566484.1:0-210 GCF_001515605.1 Sinocyclocheilus anshuiensis | reverse complement strand
TTCTATAGGTCTATCATAATGCGTGCGGTAGAGGGTTAAAGGGTTGGTTCACCCAAAAATTTCAATTCTGTCATTAATTACTCACCCTCATGTCATTCCTAACCCCTAAGACCTTCGTTCATCTTCGGAACACAAATTATTATATTAATATAATAAGATATTTTATAAGATATTTTTGATGGAATCTGAGAGCTCTCTGACCCTCCATAG
>NW_015566483.1:0-210 GCF_001515605.1 Sinocyclocheilus anshuiensis | reverse complement strand
AATGGCAGAACTGATTTTCATGATTTGGTCTAGTTCCTAAACTTTGTTTGTAAATGTTTTTCTGTAAGTTTAGTTTTGCATATCAAGTGTTGTTCGTTTTATGGTTGATAGGCTTATATGCTGCTCTCTTTCTGTCCGCAGACACGTATGCAGAGTTTACAGCCAGACCCAATGGCTCAGTACCGCAGTGTGTACGGTGCACTGAAGAGG
>NW_015566482.1:0-210 GCF_001515605.1 Sinocyclocheilus anshuiensis | reverse complement strand
AATGGCAGAACTGATTTTCATGATTTGGTCTAGTTCCTAAACTTTATTTGTAAATGTTTTTCTGTAAGTTTAGTTTTGCATATCAAGTGTTGTTCTTTTTATGGTTGATAGGCTTATATGCTGCTCTCTTTCTGTCCGCAGACACGTATGCAGAGTTTACAGCCGGACCCAATGGCTCAGTACCGCAGTGTGTACGGTGCACTGAAGAGG
>NW_015566481.1:0-210 GCF_001515605.1 Sinocyclocheilus anshuiensis | reverse complement strand
TAGAACCCAACAGGTTAAGGTCAATAAGACGATCTCTGACTTACAATATATTAGTACAGGAGTACCTCAAGGATCTGTGAGTTCCTCAGTTCTCTTCACATTATATACAGATGCTTGTGTGAGCAAATATAATAACCACATTGTGAAATTTAGTGATGACAACGCTATTCTTAGTTTATTATATAAAGATCAAGACATTTTGTCTTACCG
>NW_015566480.1:0-210 GCF_001515605.1 Sinocyclocheilus anshuiensis | reverse complement strand
AAGGTTTTCACAAAAATTGAACCATTTTTGGTTGCCCAAATAATCATTTTTTTCTTGGTGAGAAGAACATTTTAAACATCTAAAAAAAACTTTTTCCACTGTAAAGAACCTTTAGTGGAATGGAAAGATTGCATGGATGATGAAGGTTCTTAATGGAACCATCAATGAAAAGCATGCAGAAATTCCCATGTGCAAGTGCAAAGCACTCAG
>NW_015566479.1:0-210 GCF_001515605.1 Sinocyclocheilus anshuiensis | reverse complement strand
GAAGAATGAGACAGAGCACGATGTGGTCCTTCCACCAAGAATTCGGCTGGCTGAAGTAAATTCTATTCAAAGTGTCATGCCCAAGGATCAGAATGCTGTGTTGACATCATTTTTTGTTAACCGGACAAAGTCTCCAGAAGACTCCAAAATTGATTTCAATTTTGATGACTCACCGTTGACTCCTGAATGGAAGGAGAGAGTGACAAGGAA
>NW_015566478.1:0-210 GCF_001515605.1 Sinocyclocheilus anshuiensis | reverse complement strand
GAAGCCCACAAATTGTGATCAACTCCGAGAACTAATAAGGCAAGAGTGGATCGCCATCGGTCAGGATTTGGCCCAGAAGCTAATATCCTGCATGCCAGAGCGAATTGCAGGTTATGAAGAACAAGGGTCAACACTGTATATATTGATTCATTTTTTTTTTTGCCGATAAAAGCCTTTAAAACTTATGATATGCTTATCATTGTTTTTCAG
>NW_015566477.1:0-210 GCF_001515605.1 Sinocyclocheilus anshuiensis | reverse complement strand
TTGGAGGTTATGCCCACTTTTGGAGATCTCCGGTCTGCAGTTATATCTACTTACCTTTTCCTGCTATTTCCGATAATCAAAAACTGGTCAATAAATATTGGCGGCCGATACATCGGTGCATCCCTATACAGAGGTGGAAAGTCCAGGAGTCAGAAATTAAAAGTTCTGCCATATGTTTATTCCACCCATGAACTCAGCAGCTGATTTCAG
>NW_015566476.1:0-210 GCF_001515605.1 Sinocyclocheilus anshuiensis | reverse complement strand
TCAGTTGTTCACTTTCGTTTGGAACGTCCCTACAAATGGCGTCCCTTTCCCGAAGTGTCCTTCAAGGGCGCAAAAAAGCCGTTTGGAATTCGTCCGCTCATTGGCTCTCGCCGGTTTCATCATAGATTGCGACATGTCGTGTTTCCGGTGGTGCATGTTTTGAATGAGAAACGTGCGCCTTTACAGAGTGGATCGGGATAGTATTTTCAG
>NW_015566475.1:0-210 GCF_001515605.1 Sinocyclocheilus anshuiensis | reverse complement strand
AACACCTGTGAACCATTTATTAATGAGTTATGAACATCATTAAACCTGTGAAAGTGAACTTTAAAGTAAAGTGTACACACTAATTATTTATTAATTATTAATGCACACACAGAATAATTTTTTTTTCTCGGTTAAATGCTATATCAGTAAACAAAACTACTTAAGCAACATTACTGAGCATAACTGCACATGGAAAGTGGCTTATACAAG
>NW_015566474.1:0-210 GCF_001515605.1 Sinocyclocheilus anshuiensis | reverse complement strand
GGATGCCGTTATACATGCCTTTGTCCATATTAGGGTTTTCCTGGCGCAGCACGTTACTTCTATGAGTCCGTTTTGTGTTTCTGTGCTAGAGCGCCCTCTGGCTTCGAGTATGAATGAAACGTCCCCGCATATTCCACGCTCAAGGAGCTGAACAGCTCTGCTAGGGCTAACGTTAATTCACATATTTCTCCATCACCAGCAGCGCTCCAT
>NW_015566473.1:0-210 GCF_001515605.1 Sinocyclocheilus anshuiensis | reverse complement strand
TTGTGGAGTTGTTTAATCATTCTCTGCTGAGATCACCAAAGATTTGATGTCTTTCGTATTTCAGTTGATTAGTTATGCGAGAAAACAGCCAAATGATACCAAAAACACAAACTTCAATCAAGCAATTTTTATTTGAGGTCGGGGTGGGAGAGGGACAAAATCTTCCTAAACTGTTTGAGCAAACAGGGAAAACATGCCATATGAATAAAG
>NW_015566472.1:0-210 GCF_001515605.1 Sinocyclocheilus anshuiensis | reverse complement strand
TTCACTGCACCCTCTTGTAGCCACAGGAGACAAAAGCTTTTTCCCTCTAATTATGACTTAAATTTGAATATAACTCAAATACTATTAATAATATTTAAGTATAAAATTCTTTTGACAGCCCTAATTTTTGCATTTTAAGAGGAAATAATTGAAGGCCAAACATTCGGATAACAATTTAAAACTATGTCAGTGGGCAGTATATTATTTGTC
>NW_015566471.1:0-210 GCF_001515605.1 Sinocyclocheilus anshuiensis | reverse complement strand
TAATGTTCTTTTTAGCAACATCATATGACCCCTTTAATATACATGTGCATGTAATTAAAAGAACACACTTCTTGCGGTGGGAGGTGGACCGGCGCGTGCACAGGACGGCCCCCACGACCACAGCGATGATAGTGAACACGCCAACAGACACAATCACCACGATCACCAGAACACGGTTCTCCTGGCTGCCGGTGATGCCTGGTTTATCTG
>NW_015566470.1:0-210 GCF_001515605.1 Sinocyclocheilus anshuiensis | reverse complement strand
GTAGCTCGTGCTCCCATGGGCCACTTGTTGGCCTCTAAGCCTAATTAAATATTGGCCGTTGATTTTACTTCCTTAGAACCAGCTAGTGATGGACAGGAGCATGTACTAATTATGACCGATGTATTCTCAAAATACACATTGGCGGTACCAACTAGGGACCAGAGAGCAACCACTGTGGCCAGTGTTTTGGTCCAGGAATGGTTCTATAAG
>NW_015566469.1:0-210 GCF_001515605.1 Sinocyclocheilus anshuiensis | reverse complement strand
GAGCTGAGTGTGCATAACTGCTGTGCAAATCAGGAAATTATATATGAAAATATCTGACCCAAATATCTCACCCCTATTTTTTTTAGATTGCTTTATATGTGAAATATTTAGTTCATACACGCTAGTTAACGGTGCTAGGGTTAAGAAATAGTAAGAGTAGTATATATCATTATTAAAGTTATATTTCACCAAAAAATGAACATTTGAGAG
>NW_015566468.1:0-210 GCF_001515605.1 Sinocyclocheilus anshuiensis | reverse complement strand
ATAATTAATGTTACTATTCCCCTTGAACCAAAAGTTTTTATATTACATTTATATCCTAATAACTTTAAATTGAGAAGAAGAGAACATATTTTTGTTTATATGTGTACACTACAAGCTAAACGTCTCATAGCTCTTCACTGGAAAAAGGTAGAGGCACCAAGTATCGGGAGATGGTTAAAGGAGTTGGCAACAAACATGTCATTGGAGAAA
>NW_015566467.1:0-210 GCF_001515605.1 Sinocyclocheilus anshuiensis | reverse complement strand
CACACTCTCTCTCTCACACACACACACACTCACACACTCACACACACCTCCGTCAGCAGAATGGCCAGCATGTCCTGTCTCTGGAAGCGGATGGCGAGGTGAACGAGAGTGAAGCCGCTGTCGAACGCTGAGGGTCGATTGAGCAGACGCACCTCGTCGGAGGTCAGCTGACGCGCGATGTCTCCTCCTGAGGACTTGTAGGCCTCCACC
>NW_015566466.1:0-210 GCF_001515605.1 Sinocyclocheilus anshuiensis | reverse complement strand
TACCCCAGGTACCTTAGCAACCGCATAGCAACACCTTAGCAACCATCCCGGGCACCCTAGCAACCGCATAGCAACCACCCGTGGTACCCTAGCACCCACATTGCAACACCCTGGCAACCACCCCGAGTACCTTAGCAACCGCTATGCAACTCCCTAGCAACCAAATAGCAACACCTTAGCAACCGCACCGGGTACCCTAGCAACCACATA
>NW_015566465.1:0-210 GCF_001515605.1 Sinocyclocheilus anshuiensis | reverse complement strand
TTGAGGGCGAGCAAAGGTACCAGATGGACTTGAAGGGAGGGGGGATGGGCATTAAGACAAGCCAACAAAACCAGACAAAAAAAGCAAAGACTGAGAAGGAAGAGAAGAAGTGTAGAGAGAACAAACAACTGAGGATGATTTCAGTCAAATCACTGTCAGGATGCACCTCCTCCCATCTCCTCTCCTCCTCTAATCCTTTATCACTTCATC
>NW_015566464.1:0-210 GCF_001515605.1 Sinocyclocheilus anshuiensis | reverse complement strand
AAGTGAGTTTAGATTGAGTAACTTGTAGATCTGTGCTGCTCGAGCTGCAAACAGTTTCAGACGAGTCAGATGGTTCATTCAGTTCAAAAGAATGATTCGTTCATGAACCGGACATCACTCCGGACCTTTTGCCTGAGGCTTTGGATTACAGATGATAATGCTGTAAATAATGTTTAGTTTCTTGCACAGACTGATCGTTTCGCTTCATAA
>NW_015566463.1:0-210 GCF_001515605.1 Sinocyclocheilus anshuiensis | reverse complement strand
AGGGAGAATCATCGTGATTAATAATTTGGTTGCATCAATGTTATGGCACCGTTTGATTTGTGTTGATCCTCCTAGTGGACTTTTGGCAAAACTGCAAGCTATTATTGTAGATTTTTTCTGGAATGGATATCACTGGATTGCCCAGAGCATACTTTTTCTTCCTAGGGAGAAGGGAGGACAAGGACTTATACATCTGGCCAGCAGAAGAGC
>NW_015566462.1:0-210 GCF_001515605.1 Sinocyclocheilus anshuiensis | reverse complement strand
TGAGATTTGGGGCTATTTGGCTTTTCATAAAGTGTTGTTTTAAACTGCTGGAAAGAAAACGTGTTTATTTTATTACACTATTTGTCTATTTGCGTCTTTATCTTTAAAGGCCATGAGTTTTTTTTCTCTCCACTTATATAGGCTACACCACATTTATGCAAAACGAATGCCTCATTAGCACTGCTAAACAACATTTCAGAAAACTTGTTT
>NW_015566461.1:0-210 GCF_001515605.1 Sinocyclocheilus anshuiensis | reverse complement strand
TGAGATTTGGGGCTATTTGGCTTTTCATAAAGTGTTGTTTTAAACGGCTGGAAAGAAAACGTGTTTATTTTATTACACTATTTGTCTATTTGCGTATTTATCTTTAAAGGCCATGAGTTTTTTTTCTCTCCACTTATATAGGCTACACCACATTTATGCAAAACTAATGCCTCATTAGCACTGCTAAACAACATTTCAGAAAACTTGTTT
>NW_015566460.1:0-210 GCF_001515605.1 Sinocyclocheilus anshuiensis | reverse complement strand
TTTTTTTTAAGCTTCCTAACAATTATTTGTCAAATTTAGTTTTTTTTCTTCTTGTTAATATGCCAGTTAACATTCACAACACTGTTCTGCATATGTGAATATAGGCGAATATGCAAATTCACTCTTTGCCACAAGGTGACGCTTGTAGATCAGCAGAATTATATTGCCTTTACATAAAGTAAACACTACGTTATTACGGGCATTATACGG
>NW_015566459.1:0-210 GCF_001515605.1 Sinocyclocheilus anshuiensis | reverse complement strand
CGCACCCCAACCGGTGAGGGACGCATCCGTCGCTAGCGTTACGCGACAAGGAGCTCCCAGCACCGGGCCATGAGACAAGAACCAAGGTTTCTTCAACATTCTTCTAAGGCACGTAGGCACCTCCGCGTGACCTTGAGCATGCGAAGTGGGTTTCCCCTCGGGAATGACCCCTTGGTCTTGAGCCACCACTGTAGGGGTCTCATGTACAGC
>NW_015566458.1:0-210 GCF_001515605.1 Sinocyclocheilus anshuiensis | reverse complement strand
CTGACATTTTCCGGAACAGGATCCGGCTCAAATTAAGCACTGTATATATCATTTTAAATTGTAGTAATTTAAATAACAGTATTACTGTTTGTATTTAACAATATAAAAAAAATTATAATAATAATAATACAAAAATATTGTATTTCAGTTCTTATGACAGATATTCATATATATTAGGGCTGCACGATAAATCGCATGCGATATTTAATG
>NW_015566457.1:0-210 GCF_001515605.1 Sinocyclocheilus anshuiensis | reverse complement strand
TAACTTCAGCTGTCACATGCATTATGAATGGCAAAATTAAAATTTCGCCACCTTTGTGGAGTGGACACTGGCATTCCCACGTCCTGCCCGGAGAGGGCTCCGGTTCCCGTGTCCTGCCCAGTGGGGGCTCCCGATCCTGAGTTTAGCCCTGAAAGCCCGGAGGCTTACAAATGCCCACCCGCTCCTGCCTCCTCCTCCGCTGTTGTCTGT
>NW_015566456.1:0-210 GCF_001515605.1 Sinocyclocheilus anshuiensis | reverse complement strand
TGATACTCCTCCAGATATTCCTGCTTGCTTCAAAAGTAAGTCACGACTGTGAGGATGAGAATATTACAGGCATTTAACGTTACTGACCTGATTCAAAAACTGTATTTGTATATTTATATTTACAACAACTTTTCTAAAATATTGTATTAAAAAAGCACGACAACAAAACAAAACAGAGCGCGGTGAAACCGGGTGAAACTGATCTTGGTT
>NW_015566455.1:0-210 GCF_001515605.1 Sinocyclocheilus anshuiensis | reverse complement strand
TTAAGAATAAAATCTATGCATAAAAAGTGCATTTATTGATTCATAAATTTCAGATACATTTCCTAAAACTGTAGGAAGAAAATGTCTCTGCCGTCTTAAAGGAACAGTCCTCTCAAAAATGAAAATCCTGTCACATCATTCCAAGCCCATCATGTTCATAAAGGAAAAAAACAGAAAAGCACCATAAAAGTAGACGTTTCACAACATTAA
>NW_015566454.1:0-210 GCF_001515605.1 Sinocyclocheilus anshuiensis | reverse complement strand
TGCATTCCCTGCCATCTGGGATCTAAGACTGGCCAGTAGGGTTTATCACATCAAAGATCCATTAATTCATTTTGGAAAGAAGGGTGGGACAGGTGGTTGTAAATACATAGAGGGGAAAAAAACAGACCTCTGGAGGCAGACAGGTTGTCTGCTCCAAGCCACTGAGAAATGACAGAAAGGGAGGAGAGACTAGGTGAGGAACAAAGAGAG
>NW_015566453.1:0-210 GCF_001515605.1 Sinocyclocheilus anshuiensis | reverse complement strand
CAATTGACTCCGATGACTTCAGGTCTGCTTGATGAGCTGTCAAAACCATCAGAAAGCACGGTCCCATGAAGAACGATGCCAGCATTCCTCTCGCGCACCCTGCCAAAAGCCTGTGTGTGTTGCTCCTGGTTGCTATAAACATTTAGGCAATTTGCATTGACTATGCGATACTGTAATATTTCCTTCGAGATGTTATCTGCCCAGGTTTGG
>NW_015566452.1:0-210 GCF_001515605.1 Sinocyclocheilus anshuiensis | reverse complement strand
GTGGACAATCTTGGGACAGCTCCAACCAGCAGGGAGAGATCAATGTCCTGAGAGGTAGACAGTCTGGGGTACAGTCTCAGTCGTTGGTCAAATCGGGGAGGAAGGATGGGGAGAAAACCAGAGCAGAGAACAGCGGAGCATGCAAGCAGAGTGAAGGGGCTCAAACAGGCAGCATCAGAGATTCGGTTCTCAGCACCAGGCTTGGTTGGC
>NW_015566451.1:0-210 GCF_001515605.1 Sinocyclocheilus anshuiensis | reverse complement strand
TCTTCTCTGCCTGTTGCCATCAAACATTACAATGCAGCCTCCTCCCCCTCCTGCCAAGCCCACCCTCAGTTGGTAGAAAAATTATAAATTTTTACTCACTCTTGGATTTAGGAAGGGTATAGCCTAAAGCACTTATATATCTAAGGTATATGTTTTGTTGCATTATGTGCTTTGTTTTGCACTGTTTATTGTAACTGCTCTGTAGTTTTT
>NW_015566450.1:0-210 GCF_001515605.1 Sinocyclocheilus anshuiensis | reverse complement strand
TCTTCTCTGCCTGTTGCCATCAAACATTACAATGCAGCCTCCTCCTCCTCCTGCCAAGCCCACCCTCAGTTAGTAGAAAAATTATAAATTTTTACTCACTCTTGGATTTAGGAAGGGTATAGCCTAAAGCACTTATATATCTAAGGTATATGTTTTGTTGCATTCTGTGCTTTGTTTTGCACTGTTTATTGTAACTGCTCTGTAGTTTTT
>NW_015566449.1:0-210 GCF_001515605.1 Sinocyclocheilus anshuiensis | reverse complement strand
TCTGAGAGTGCAAGTGCGAGGCTGCAGCCAGACCCTTCTCGATTTTTCAGCAGAGTGTGACAGCCTTTTTGATTCCATGCCTCTTCAAGAGTTGGATTATGAATCCCTATTAACCAAGCAGGAGGTCTATTTCCAGCTCATTAGATGCAAGCCGAATAAGGCTCCTGGGCCGGATGGAATTCCAGGTCGGGTCTTGAAAAACTGTGCCCT
>NW_015566448.1:0-210 GCF_001515605.1 Sinocyclocheilus anshuiensis | reverse complement strand
CGTGCGTGCGTGTGTGTGTGAGTGTCTGTGTGTGTCTGTGTGTGTGCGTGTCCAGCATTCAGACATTTTTAACTAAAATACATTGTCTATAATCCATAATAACGCTTCCTCCAGTGAACTCTATGTATTTTAGTTAAAAACGTCTTAATGCTGAATTTGTTTCAACTTTTGTCTTCTCCAGATTTTAACTGATGGACTGGAGTGCTGTGG
>NW_015566447.1:0-210 GCF_001515605.1 Sinocyclocheilus anshuiensis | reverse complement strand
GCGATCCTCAGCTCTGTCGCTCCATGCGGCGATGGCTCATCGGTCAAGGAGGGCTCGGGCTCTCCATCATCGGTGGGCTCGGGCTTTGGCTCCGTGCAGCGGGGTGATGGTGGGCTGGGCTGTGGGTCGGGCTGTGTTCTGGATCGGGGCCGGATGCTCTCCAGTCACCGGATGATCGCCTCCCTCCAGTTCAGTCCAGTGGTGTCTGGG
>NW_015566446.1:0-210 GCF_001515605.1 Sinocyclocheilus anshuiensis | reverse complement strand
CTAGAAACAAGACAAAAATACTAAGTAAGATAAGCCTTTTTTTTTATTATTGAACAAGTTTCTCTATTATCCCTCTTCCTGAAAGCCACTCCTTTTTCAGCTGTGTTTGGGCTACACTGGGAGCTGAACATTGGGACATTACTACGAGTGGGTTTTGTCTTTTCTTTTGCAGTGATACGAACCGTTCAGTTCATTCTTCCACCACCACAA
>NW_015566445.1:0-210 GCF_001515605.1 Sinocyclocheilus anshuiensis | reverse complement strand
TACAGCAACTTCCTGTTTCATGGCGAAACATCAAACTTTGTCAGGATGCCAGGGACACGAAAACTCAAGATCTTCGCAATTTAACGTCACAAAGGTCTTGTGATGACCCTCACCAAATTTGAAGATGATCCGATTAAAATTGTAGGAGGAGTTTGTTAAAGTACAAGGCCTGAAAATGACAAAAACTGCCCAAAAATCATACAGGAAATT
>NW_015566444.1:0-210 GCF_001515605.1 Sinocyclocheilus anshuiensis | reverse complement strand
CCCACATGCACGGCTGCTAAACTAACAGGGACAATGTTGAGGGGCTTTTCAGCGCTTCCAGTCATGACAGAAAGGGTGGCGGCTGAAATATGGAGACTGGCGGTACTAGAGAGAGACTTGACACGTGAAGTGCACTAGAAGAGACTGTGTTTGAGGTGTATGTGTGGTTTAGAGGCTTTCTGAATAGTCAGTGTTACAGACTAAGGATGG
>NW_015566443.1:0-210 GCF_001515605.1 Sinocyclocheilus anshuiensis | reverse complement strand
TATGATGTATGGTAAGAATGAACCCATAGACCTAAAAACAAACATCTCCAAAAATCTGACAGTGAGTCATGTTTGAGTCCAGGCGTCGTGGATATGAATGGTCTGTTTTGTAATCTTGCGATAATGTTATTTTACACACAATGCCCCTGTAACTTTTATCGGAGGGTTTGTGTGTGTCTGTGTTCCTCCGATTTGTTTCTTGGTCTTCAT
>NW_015566442.1:0-210 GCF_001515605.1 Sinocyclocheilus anshuiensis | reverse complement strand
TATGATGTATGGTAAGAATGAACCCATAGACCTAAAAACAAACATATCCAAAAATCTGACAGTGAGTCATGTTTGAGTCCAGGCGTCGTGGATATTAATGGTCTGTTTTGTAATCTTGCGATAATGTTATTTTACACACAATGCCCCTGTAACTTTTATCGGAGTGTTTGTGTGTGTCTGTGTTCCTCCGATTTGTTTCTTGGTCTTCAT
>NW_015566441.1:0-210 GCF_001515605.1 Sinocyclocheilus anshuiensis | reverse complement strand
CTGTCTGGAGCACGCTCCCAAGAATTTCACTCACCAAGGCACATGAGCTGTGGTGATGTGACAATAAAAGTGACTTTGTGACTTTGTACCGGACAGATGTGAATTTACGACTGTATTTATGACTTCTCATGCCTGTCAGGATAGGTTTATAGTGTTCTCCTTCCTCTCTAGTCATCTCCATCTGCTTCTAAATAAGAATAAATGTAAATG
>NW_015566440.1:0-210 GCF_001515605.1 Sinocyclocheilus anshuiensis | reverse complement strand
GTGACTCAAACCCACGACCTTTGGGTTACAAGTACAACTCTCTAACCATTAGGCCACGACTGCCCCAAACACCTGCCCTGTTCCTCTTTGGTAAATTGCTCTGGATAAATGCATAAAAATAAATAAATGTTAATGTTACCTAAGATTTCAATCCTATACAGAATGAAAAAAAAATTCACAAAAGTTACATATTTGGTTGGGGGAGACCTT
>NW_015566439.1:0-210 GCF_001515605.1 Sinocyclocheilus anshuiensis | reverse complement strand
GTGTGTGAGTGTGAGTGTGTGTGAGAGTGTGTGTGAGTGTGTGAGTGAGAGTGAGTGAGTGAGTGTGTCTGTCTGTGTGTGTGTCTGTCTGTGTGTGTGTGTCTGTCTGTCTGTCTGTCTGAGTGTGAGTGTGAGTGTGTGTGTCTGTGTGTGTGTGTCTGTGTGTGAGAGTGTGCGTGAGTGAGTGTGTGTCTGTGTGTGTGAGTGAGT
>NW_015566438.1:0-210 GCF_001515605.1 Sinocyclocheilus anshuiensis | reverse complement strand
CAGACAATGAAAAGTACGGATACAAACTGGGAAAACTGAACGCATATGTTTGTCCCGAAATATGAACTTTCTGGAAGCAAATTCGAATTTAACTAATTTTCTAGTAGTTATCCTGTTTTGATATCTGATTAAGCTCCTGTAAGTAAGTGTGCACAACCAGGGGCAGCCCATTATTTTCACAGATCAGCTATGCCATCTAGTGGCAATAAT
>NW_015566437.1:0-210 GCF_001515605.1 Sinocyclocheilus anshuiensis | reverse complement strand
GAGAAGCGCAAAAAGAACATCAGAATGGGCAGTATGTCAAATTCTAAACATTTATTTCCTCACTAATGTATGTATGTTTTCCATGCAACAAATATGACAAAACAAGACAATTAGTAACATCTTTCTGTTTTATGTGGTTCTACATACTATGATTTTGGAATTTAATATTTGTAAATGTTATGTTTGGAAAAAAAATTAACCCTCCTGCTG
>NW_015566436.1:0-210 GCF_001515605.1 Sinocyclocheilus anshuiensis | reverse complement strand
TAAACTGAAGGTTTTAATGCACAATTGGCCTTGTCTCACACACACGCACACACACACATACAGTGGTGTTCAGTAGGGTCACATAAATCTGCTATTCAAAGTTTAAACATTAAAATACAGATGCATTTTTTTAAATGGTTCAGAAACAAGTTTTATGATAATCAGCTATAGATTTGTATCTGATCATATTTTAGCTGATAATTTATGTTT
>NW_015566435.1:0-210 GCF_001515605.1 Sinocyclocheilus anshuiensis | reverse complement strand
TCCTGTGAATGCACTTAAAGAATGCAGAATTGAATCGTTATAATCGAATCGAATCGAATGTAATTGTGAATCAAATCGAATATAATCGTTCTAAATGTGCAAAACTCCTTCTTGAATCGAATCGAAAACCTATGAATCGTGAATCGAATGGAATCGCTGTCTACTCAAAGATTCACAGCCCTACAATTTAGCCTTCTCAAATCATCACGA
>NW_015566434.1:0-210 GCF_001515605.1 Sinocyclocheilus anshuiensis | reverse complement strand
TAAAACCGAAAAAAGCGAAATCCAGAAAAATTTAAACGGAAAAAACGGAATTTGGGGAAAAAATAAAACAGATTTTTCATAATTTTAATATCAGAAATCTGTGTATTAAATATATGATATATCATATATTTTAAATACGTATATATTAAAGGGGAGACACTGCATGCAAAAACACTGTTTTTTCATGCACCTGTCAAGTTTGAGATTCTG
>NW_015566433.1:0-210 GCF_001515605.1 Sinocyclocheilus anshuiensis | reverse complement strand
TTTTAATATAATTCAGCATTTTTTAAATCACTGCATTATATATGAAACAATCAGAGTTCAGAATTAAAAAATGGCTTCCTTTTGAATTCATTAGTTTGAATTTAATTAACAATGAAAAGAGAAAAATACTAATTTTTGAATTTGCATATACAATTGTCTATTTTTCCCCAATATGTAAAATTCATGTTTAATATATTAATACAAAAAAAT
>NW_015566432.1:0-210 GCF_001515605.1 Sinocyclocheilus anshuiensis | reverse complement strand
TTCATACATTGTTAAGAGCAATTGCCAACATGAATGATGTTTCTGGCTTATCAAATGAAATGTTATTTGCAATGAAGAAATGACATTTTTATTGTGTTAGAGGTTCTATGGACAGAAAGTTTCATTAGAGCATCAGTGAACAGCCTTGTCACTTTAGAGCTTCTGTGAGCACTAATGCTGTGTTAGGGCTTCTAGCAAATGAAGTGAAAG
>NW_015566431.1:0-210 GCF_001515605.1 Sinocyclocheilus anshuiensis | reverse complement strand
TGTTATGTTATGTTGTTATGCTATGTTATGTTATGTTATGTTATGCTATGTATGTTGTTATATTATGTTATGTTATGTTATGTTATGTTATATTATATTATATTAGCGAAGTTAAATGATTGTAGTCCACAAAATCTACACAATCTTTCTGGACAAGGTACGTGCAAAACTACATATTTAAACTTTAAACCTAATATTTAAATATAAATG
>NW_015566430.1:0-210 GCF_001515605.1 Sinocyclocheilus anshuiensis | reverse complement strand
ACACAGGTTGGGGAGCTCTGTGCGAAGGGAAACCGACGTTCGGCCTCTGGTCGATAGCGGAAAGCAGTCTGCACATCAACTGCCTTGAAATGATGGCGGTATGGCGGGCCTGTCAAACCTTCCTACCAGACCTCAAGATAAGGTAAATCGCCAGGGGGGGGCTATCCTCGAAGCGGCTCCTTGTATTAGTAGAGCGCCTCTTGGAATGGG
>NW_015566429.1:0-210 GCF_001515605.1 Sinocyclocheilus anshuiensis | reverse complement strand
TGGCCTGAGGGTAAGTAAATCTTCAGCAAATATTTGTTTTTTGATGAACTATTTCTTTAACATGATATACTAAAATAACTAAAAATTAAACTGAAAAAAAATATAAATAAGAATAATAAAAACTGTATAGACAGATTTTTAAATGATACATTGATACTGAAATAGCACCGCTTTGGAGGCCAGTCTTGACTCTTGTCACAGTTAAGAGAT
>NW_015566428.1:0-210 GCF_001515605.1 Sinocyclocheilus anshuiensis | reverse complement strand
TGAAGTTGGAAAGCGCCGCTTTTCTATCGTGAATGTGCCGAATCTTCTGATGTAATTACAACCGCTCATGCCCGGTTCAGACTGCATGATTTTAGCCCGATTTTGCCATGATTTGCTTGACATAGGATGTCGTGGGGATTCGTAAACGACAATAGGCGTCGGGATACAAGATTCCATCGTTTCAGCACGTGTAGTGTGTCATAGTGGATG
>NW_015566427.1:0-210 GCF_001515605.1 Sinocyclocheilus anshuiensis | reverse complement strand
TTACAATATTTACATTTTTTGAGGTGTTAATAGAGGGTTATTAACGTATTAATTAATGTAACGTACATGTTAATTCGTTATCTTCTTTTTCGTGGTTAAACTGAATGTATTTTCCTAAAGGAAACAGCATTATGTAATAAAGACTAGATTATTTTGAGGCTGATTAAGTGATAATTGTTAAAGTAATGTTTTGCATGTAATATTTCAGAC
>NW_015566426.1:0-210 GCF_001515605.1 Sinocyclocheilus anshuiensis | reverse complement strand
CTAATATGAATTAAGATTTTTTTTATTTAGTGGTAACTTTAAAGTGAAAATCTTTGGAAGATGAAAAATAAAAAACAATAAGAAAGTTAGAAGTCATGTAATATTACACATTTCTTTAAACTGTAATCTATATAAACTAGTGCTGTCAAACGATTAATCGTGATCAATCGCATCCAAAATAAAAGCTTTTGTTTACATAATATATGTATG
>NW_015566425.1:0-210 GCF_001515605.1 Sinocyclocheilus anshuiensis | reverse complement strand
CCTCTTAATTATGAACTTTATTAACTGTCTTATGACTTCACATTGCGACTATGAAATCAAAAACCTCTATGTGTGAGAGAGGGTTTGCCTAATGTATCATACGTCAGTGTTGTGGGTGGATGTCTTTGTCTTAAAGGATACTTTCTCTGTGGCAGGTGAGTTGCTGCTGAGCTGACGTCATCTGCTTCATCTGAAGATGTCACCTGCCCC
>NW_015566424.1:0-210 GCF_001515605.1 Sinocyclocheilus anshuiensis | reverse complement strand
TTTTAACTATTGTTGATTTTAAAGTGAACAATTTGAATGTACTCTGTAAAAAAAATAGCTATTTAATCCAAATCATGTCTTTTTTTTAATGGAGGGCAAATCATCTTACATTTTTCAAGAGTAAATGCAAAAACATTAATCTATATTGAATATCATCAAAATTTTAAAAAAAATATTAAGATTAACAATTTTAGCTATATTGCCCTGCCT
>NW_015566423.1:0-210 GCF_001515605.1 Sinocyclocheilus anshuiensis | reverse complement strand
TGGCACCAAGATGTTAGCAGCAGATCCTTTAAGTCCTGTAAATTGCGAGGTGGGGCCTCCATGGATCGGACTTGCTTGTTCAGCAAATCCCACAGATGCTCAATTGGATTGATATTTTGGAATTAGGAGGCCAAGTCAACACCTCAAACTCGTTGTTGTGCTCCCCAAACCATTCCTGAACCATTTTTGCTTTGTGGCAGGGCACATTAT
>NW_015566422.1:0-210 GCF_001515605.1 Sinocyclocheilus anshuiensis | reverse complement strand
ATGAGTGGATTGTAGAACATCAGACAAGAATGCAGGTGGCGTTTGAGGGGGCACGGGAGTGCCTAAGAGTTGCTGCCGAACGCCGCAAGAAACAGTATGACCAGCATGTGCATGATGCACCACTGAGGGAGGGTCAACTGATTTATCTCCGGGATCATAGTGGGAGAGGTCGTCACAAACTTCAGGACCTGTGGAGCTCAGTGGTGTATC
>NW_015566421.1:0-210 GCF_001515605.1 Sinocyclocheilus anshuiensis | reverse complement strand
GCGATATCAGCACGTCTCCACACAGTAAACAAAACAAGCGTTTCCAGGAGTTTTCAGGAGTCCAGGTGGATAAGCATTAAATCAAGGATTTATTCTTATACAGATCTGTTAAGTTGTGTATAAGATTCAAATTCTGTTCTGACAGAACTTTAAAGACCTTTTAACAGCTCTATTCTTGAAGATTTAATGAAGAACAAAAACAGAGCCATA
>NW_015566420.1:0-210 GCF_001515605.1 Sinocyclocheilus anshuiensis | reverse complement strand
TCAGCATTCTGCTTATATGTTTTAATCAAGTTTTGTTATACAAGTTTTTTCTGGGCGACAGTTTTTACAAAATTATTATATATTTTTAGTGATTAGTACACAGAAAAAAAAAAAAATTGGTGTCGAAAAAAATGTACACTTAGAAATTGCTTATATTTCACAAAAAATTACAAAGAAACAGCAACATTGAATAAAATGTGAAATTTTGAA
>NW_015566419.1:0-210 GCF_001515605.1 Sinocyclocheilus anshuiensis | reverse complement strand
GGTTTCGATGGACCCATCGAAGGACTGGCTCGCTACGCCCTTGTCCGATTTTGATTCAATAGGCAACAGGTGAGAGCTTGTCCACAACCTCATGGGGTCCAGTGAGGTAGGAATTTCGTTGACAGGCAATGGGGAGCGTTCTGCCTTGGTTGGGCAAAGCTATAATACCACACTTTGTCTCCGATGTTGAGCTCCTGGTGAGAGGCCTTT
>NW_015566418.1:0-210 GCF_001515605.1 Sinocyclocheilus anshuiensis | reverse complement strand
TCCACGACATTCTAATTTATTGAGATGCACCTGTATATACAGATGTTTACATATAAATAATTATTTTATATTATTTTTTACAAGTAGTTTCGATATATAATATATGAAATATAATAGTTATATATTTATTTTATGTATCATTATATAATAATTTATAATATATAATAATATATAATTTTTATAATGCATATAATAAAATATATATGTACT
>NW_015566417.1:0-210 GCF_001515605.1 Sinocyclocheilus anshuiensis | reverse complement strand
CAATGTTGAAAACAGTTGTGCTGCCCAATATTTTTGTGGAAACTTATTATACACTACCGTTCAGCAGTTCTGAGTAAAAAAATTAAAAGAAAGAAATAGTTTTATTCATCAAGGATGCATAAAATTCGTCAAAAGTGACAGTAAAACATTTATAATTTCTGTTTACAATAAATGCTGTTCTTTTTAACTTTTTATTCATCAAAGAATCCT
>NW_015566416.1:0-210 GCF_001515605.1 Sinocyclocheilus anshuiensis | reverse complement strand
AAAGCGCTTTGCTCTGCCTGCTCCTCCAGAGCACCCTCCAGTTCCAGCACCCCGTAAGCGCTATCCTGATCCACAGTACCGCCCTGGAAGGGTTCATGTCCCTGAGTTAGGCACAGGGTGGGCTCCTGCTCTGTCTGCTCCGCCATGACGGTCTTCTGCTCCGTTTGCTCTGCCCTGGTGGGCTCCTGTTCCGTCTGCTCCACCTTGGTG
>NW_015566415.1:0-210 GCF_001515605.1 Sinocyclocheilus anshuiensis | reverse complement strand
AATGCAGCACTATTTTGATATTCCTGATTAGGGTTTGTTCTAAAAGATATTTAACTGAAAGGGTTAAACTGTAAGAATTACATGGCAATTAATTAAGCTTACAGACTCCATTCACAATTTGTATGTGTGGATAATTTCAATCCATATGGCTCTGTTGCAGTGTCGTTTACAAAGAACCAAATCATTAAACCTGGACTTACTTAAAATGTG
>NW_015566414.1:0-210 GCF_001515605.1 Sinocyclocheilus anshuiensis | reverse complement strand
GTTATCATGTTTAGGAACCGTTACATTTTAGTGAAGGGAGCAGATTGTAGTTCATAGTGATCTGTGACTAGGTGCACGGTTCAGCACGCATGTGTTTAGAGGATTAATTGCACAATTGAATAGAGTAAGTTTTATCATTTGTATGTGTTTACACACTCAATCGATTTTAAAATAGCCAAGAAGAGGCGAAAGAGCAAACAACAGAACAAA
>NW_015566413.1:0-210 GCF_001515605.1 Sinocyclocheilus anshuiensis | reverse complement strand
GCCTCTCTGACCAGTTTCCTCCTGGCTCTTTCATCCAGTTTGTAGTGATGTCCTGATATGTTGAACCAAATACCTTGCACTTCTTAATAATAGATTTCACTCTGCTTCTAGGCTTTGATAAAGCCTTTGAAATCTCCTGACATGTGCCTGTCCACAACTTTATCACGGAGATCTTTTGACAGTGCCTTGCCACCCATAGTTGATTGTTTG
>NW_015566412.1:0-210 GCF_001515605.1 Sinocyclocheilus anshuiensis | reverse complement strand
CTGTTCCAGAGCTGCAGGGACTAGGGGCAAGGGGTAGCGAAACTTAATGGTGATGTCGTTGAGTCCTCGGTAATCAATGCAAGGACGAAGACCTCCATCCTTCTTTTTGACAAAGAAGAACCCAGCAGAGGCAGGTGATGTGGATGGTCTAATAAAACCCTTAGAGAGTTCCTCCTCAATATAGGACTTCATAGCCTCAGCTTCAGGTTG
>NW_015566411.1:0-210 GCF_001515605.1 Sinocyclocheilus anshuiensis | reverse complement strand
TGTCCAGGCTGGGCTATTGCAATGCTCTCTTGGCAGGTCTTCCAGGTTCTATCAAACCTTTACAATTAATCTAGAACGCGGCAGCAAGATTAATTTTTAACAAGCCAAAAAGAATGCACGTCCACACCTCTGTTTATCAATTTGCACTGGCTACCAATAGCTGCACGCATAAAATTCAAGGCATTAATGTTTGCCTACAAAACCATCACT